>NW_026871383.1:0-203079 GCF_028564815.1 Eubalaena glacialis | reverse complement strand
CCACAAGGGAAGTTCCAGGGTTTCATAGCAGCAGAGCTGGGTGTGCATTGGTATCCACGAAGCCATCCTCTGAAACGGAGCGCCTTAACTCTGCTATGCCCCTGGGGACACATAGGACAGTCGATCGTGCACCCGTTTCGCATGATGACCGCTGTGTGCCCGAAGAGCGTCCTCTGGCTTCTGAGGAACCCTCGGCGAAATAGGCCCCTGGGGAGCACTCTTCCCATTCACAGCAAGGGAAAAGTACTGCTTTCTGGGTTGCCAAGGAAGAGTGTCCCAGTCGTCAAAGAGCCTCGCGAAAGCAGTGCTGGGCAGACTCTGTTTGCAAGTCGACTGGCCTCAGTGACTGAAAGAGAACGCCCCCGCCGATACACGGTGTGCTGACGATTCAGGCCGGGGCTCAGGACAGCACTCTCACAGAAGCGAAAGCTAAGCTCTGCGTCCAGCCTGAAGACCAGTACACTCTTCACACTTAACTCTGTCGGGATGTGCAAGAGCCATGGTCACCGAGGCCTACCTAAGGTACTGAAATACTTCCCCAGTTCAGCCTAGGCAGAGGCCCCTGTTGCCAAAGGATCTCCATGGAAGGGCCCTGTGGGTTCCGTGTGTTTCCTTGAGGTAGTCAGAAACGACTGAGGGTAACTACATGAGCTCATGTTTGAAACCAGGCTACCCTGGCAAAACCTTATTTTCCTCCGTGGGAGGCGAGACTGTTGCGGTTTGAAAGCTGCCTGAAAAACACTCCTGCTGCCCATCTTCTCTTGGCTGCCTGAAGGCGTCACGAAAGTACTATGAGTGTACTCGTATGAGGCCTGCTGGTCTCAGTGCCTTGCTGGGAGCTCCTCCAGGAGCACTCGGGAACTTACCAGCCAAAGAAATGGCACCCCAGGCCTCAGGTGCAAGTCCAGGTTTCTCCCATCGTAAGCTTCGGTGCGCCATAGTAGCGAAGAAGCATGTGTTAAAGGAATGCTTCAACTCTGTTACGTATTTCACGACTCGTTGTGCACTCACGTTCGTTGTCACATCTGTGAAAGGGTACTGTATGCCGTCCAACTCTTCTGTTGCGTTTGAGCCAACAGAAGCAAATGGGTTCGTTTGGTTTAACGCTGCGAAGGTGCCGCGGTAATGGCAAAGCTCTGCCCGGATCGCTCGGCAGCTCTCGTTTGTACAGCATTCAAACGGCCTCAGGACCGCCGTTCTAAGCAGCCTGACATTCCACGCTGGTGTGCCCCAAGGAGGAATTTGGGGTCTGAGAAACGCCACTGTGCCTCACAAATGAAACCTGTGAACTCCCAAAGGACGTCTCCCTACGGCCGTCGGAAGCTAGATGTTGAGTTCCAGCCTGAAAACAACGGACAGCTTTCCCTGTGACAATGCTGGACTTCCGGGACCATCCAGATTCACCAAGGCCTAACTTTTGCACGGCGGGGAATGCTCTTGTGCATGTACGGCACTCCCCACGTGAAAACCTTTCTTAGCAGATGGAGGCAGGCTTTCCCTTGTACTAGGTAGCTAGGCAGAATCATCAGATAAACATGCTTTGTCATCGAGCTGGAAAGCGGGACACTGATGGGAAAGTTCACATTCTCCCGCTTTGCAAGCGACTTGCTTTTGGCTTCAAAGCTGCCTGAACAGCACTAGCGGCCCACCTTCTCTTCACTGCGGGATTGTCGCTGTGGGCCAAGGCTGCGTTCTCTCAATGCCAAAAGTGTGCTGCCAAGTCCCTTCTAGAAACTCATCCTACTGCACTCCAAATTCAGCTCCGGCCAATGAAAGCTGCCCTAAGGCCACAAGGGAAGTTCCAGGGTTTCATAGCAGCAGAGCTGGGTGTGCATTGGTATCCACGAAGCCATCCTCTGAAACGGAGCGCCTTAACTCTGCTATGCCCCTGGGGACACATAGGACAGTCGATCGTGCACCCGTTTCGCATGATGACCGCTGTGTGCCCGAAGAGCGTCCTCTGGCTTCTGAGGAACCCTCGGCGAAATAGGCCCCTGGGGAGCACTCTTCCCATTCACAGCAAGGGAAAAGTACTGCTTTCTGGGTTGCCAAGGAAGAGTGTCCCAGTCGTCAAAGAGCCTCGCGAAAGCAGTGCTGGGCAGACTCTGTTTGCAAGTCGACTGGCCTCAGTGACTGAAAGAGAACGCCCCCGCCGATACACGGTGTGCTGACGATTCAGGCCGGGGCTCAGGACAGCACTCTCACAGAAGCGAAAGCTAAGCTCTGCGTCCAGCCTGAAGACCAGTACACTCTTCACACTTAACTCTGTCGGGATGTGCAAGAGCCATGGTCACCGAGGCCTACCTAAGGTACTGAAATACTTCCCCAGTTCAGCCTAGGCAGAGGCCCCTGTTGCCAAAGGATCTCCATGGAAGGGCCCTGTGGGTTCCGTGTGTTTCCTTGAGGTAGTCAGAAACGACTGAGGGTAACTACATGAGCTCATGTTTGAAACCAGGCTACCCTGGCAAAACCTTATTTTCCTCCGTGGGAGGCGAGACTGTTGCGGTTTGAAAGCTGCCTGAAAAACACTCCTGCTGCCCATCTTCTCTTGGCTGCCTGAAGGCGTCACGAAAGTACTATGAGTGTACTCGTATGAGGCCTGCTGGTCTCAGTGCCTTGCTGGGAGCTCCTCCAGGAGCACTCGGGAACTTACCAGCCAAAGAAATGGCACCCCAGGCCTCAGGTGCAAGTCCAGGTTTCTCCCATCGTAAGCTTCGGTGCGCCATAGTAGCGAAGAAGCATGTGTTAAAGGAATGCTTCAACTCTGTTACGTATTTCACGACTCGTTGTGCACTCACGTTCGTTGTCACATCTGTGAAAGGGTACTGTATGCCGTCCAACTCTTCTGTTGCGTTTGAGCCAACAGAAGCAAATGGGTTCGTTTGGTTTAACGCTGCGAAGGTGCCGCGGTAATGGCAAAGCTCTGCCCGGATCGCTCGACAGCTCTCGTTTGTACAGCATTCAAACGGCCTCAGGACCGCCGTTCTAAGCAGCCTGACATTCCACGCTGGTGTGCCCCAAGGAGGAATTTGGGGTCTGAGAAACGCCACTGTGCCTCACAAATGAAACCTGTGAACTCCCAAAGGACGTCTCCCTACGGCCGTCGGAAGCTAGATGTTGAGTTCCAGCCTGAAAACAACGGACAGCTTTCCCTGTGACAATGCTGGACTTCCGGGACCATCCAGATTCACCAAGGCCTAACTTTTGCACGGCGGGGGAATGCTCTTGTGCATGTACGGCACTCCCCACGTGAAAACCTTTCTTAGCAGATGGAGGCAGGCTTTCCCTTGTACTAGGTAGCTAGGCAGAATCATCAGATAAACATGCTTTGTCATCGAGCTGGAAAGCGGGACACTGATGGGAAAGTTCACATTCTCCCGCTTTGCAAGCGACTTGCTTTTGGCTTCAAAGCTGCCTGAACAGCACTAGCGGCCCACCTTCTCTTCACTGCGGGATTGTCGCTGTGGGCCAAGGCTGCGTTCTCTCAATGCCAAAAGTGTGCTGCCAAGTCCCTTCTAGAAACTCATCCTACTGCACTCCAAATTCAGCTCCGGCCAATGAAAGCTGCCCTAAGGCCACAAGGGAAGTTCCAGGGTTTCATAGCAGCAGAGCTGGGTGTGCATTGGTATCCACGAAGCCATCCTCTGAAACGGAGCGCCTTAACTCTGCTATGCCCCTGGGGACACATAGGACAGTCGATCGTGCACCCGTTTCGCATGATGACCGCTGTGTGCCCGAAGAGCGTCCTCTGGCTTCTGAGGAACCCTCGGCGAAATAGGCCCCTGGGGAGCACTCTTCCCATTCACAGCAAGGGAAAAGTACTGCTTTCTGGGTTGCCAAGGAAGAGTGTCCCAGTCGTCAAAGAGCCTCGCGAAAGCAGTGCTGGGCAGACTCTGTTTGCAAGTCGACTGGCCTCAGTGACTGAAAGAGAACGCCCCCGCCGATACACGGTGTGCTGACGATTCAGGCCGGGGCTCAGGACAGCACTCTCACAGAAGCGAAAGCTAAGCTCTGCGTCCAGCCTGAAGACCAGTACACTCTTCACACTTAACTCTGTCGGGATGTGCAAGAGCCATGGTCACCGAGGCCTACCTAAGGTACTGAAGTACTTCCCCAGTTCAGCCTAGGCAGAGGCCCCTGTTGCCAAAGGATCTCCATGGAAGGGCCCTGTGGGTTCCGTGTGTTTCCTTGAGGTAGTCAGAAACGACTGAGGGTAACTACATGAGCTCATGTTTGAAACCAGGCTACCCTGGCAAAACCTTATTTTCCTCCGTGGAGGCGAGACTGTTGCGGTTTGAAAGCTGCCTGAAAAACACTCCTGCTGCCCATCTTCTCTTGGCTGCCTGAAGGCGTCACGAAAGTACTATGAGTGTACTCGTATGAGGCCTGCTGGTCTCAGTGCCTTGCTGGGAGCTCCTCCAGGAGCACTCGGGAACTTACCAGCCAAAGAAATGGCACCCCAGGCCTCAGGTGCAAGTCCAGGTTTCTCCCATCGTAAGCTTCGGTGCGCCATAGTAGCGAAGAAGCATGTGTTAAAGGAATGCTTCAACTCTGTTACGTATTTCACGACTCGTTGTGCACTCACGTTCGTTGTCACATCTGTGAAAGGGTACTGTATGCCGTCCAACTCTTCTGTTGCGTTTGAGCCAACAGAAGCAAATGGGTTCGTTTGGTTTAACGCTGCGAAGGTGCCGCGGTAATGGCAAAGCTCTGCCCGGATCGCTCGGCAGCTCTCGTTTGTACAGCATTCAAACGGCCTCAGGACCGCCGTTCTAAGCAGCCTGACATTCCACGCTGGTGTGCCCCAAGGAGGAATTTGGGGTCTGAGAAACGCCACTGTGCCTCACAAATGAAACCTGTGAACTCCCAAAGGACGTCTCCCTACGGCCGTCGGAAGCTAGATGTTGAGTTCCAGCCTGAAAACAACGGACAGCTTTCCCTGTGACAATGCTGGACTTCCGGGACCGTCCAGATTCACCAAGGCCTAACTTTTGCACGGCGGGGGAATGCTCTTGTGCATGTACGGCACTCCCCACGTGAAAACCTTTCTTAGCAGATGGAGGCAGGCTTTCCCTTGTACTAGGTAGCTAGGCAGAATCATCAGATAAACATGCTTTGTCATCGAGCTGGAAAGCGGGACACTGATGGGAAAGTCCACATTCTCCCGCTTTGCAAGCGACTTGCTTTTGGCTTCAAAGCTGCCTGAACAGCACTAGCGGCCCACCTTCTCTTCACTGCGGGATTGTCGCTGTGGGCCAAGGCTGCGTTCTCTCAATGCCAAAAGTGTGCTGCCAAGTCCCTTCTAGAAACTCATCCTACTGCACTCCAAATTCAGCTCCGGCCAATGAAAGCTGCCCTAAGGCCACAAGGGAAGTTCCAGGGTTTCACAGCAGCAGAGCTGGGTGTGCATTGGTATCCACGAAGCCATCCTCTGAAACGGAGCGCCTTAACTCTGCTATGCCCCTGGGGACACATAGGACAGTCGATCGTGCACCCGTTTCGCATGATGACCGCTGTGTGCCCGAAGAGCGTCCTCTGGCTTCTGAGGAACCCTCGGCGAAATAGGCCCCTGGGGAGCACTCTTCCCATTCACAGCAAGGGAAAAGTACTGCTTTCTGGGTTGCCAAGGAAGAGTGTCCCAGTCGTCAAAGAGCCTCGCGAAAGCAGTGCTGGGCAGACTCTGTTTGCAAGTCGACTGGCCTCAGTGACTGAAAGAGAACGCCCCCGCCGATACACGGTGTGCTGACGATTCAGGCCGGGGCTCAGGACAGCACTCTCACAGAAGCGAAAGCTAAGCTCTGCGTCCAGCCTGAAGACCAGTACACTCTTCACACTTAACTCTGTCGGGATGTGCAAGAGCCATGGTCACCGAGGCCTACCTAAGGTACTGAAGTACTTCCCCAGTTCAGCCTAGGCAGAGGCCCCTGTTGCCAAAGGATCTCCATGGAAGGGCCCTGTGGGTTCCGTGTGTTTCCTTGAGGTAGTCAGAAACGACTGAGGGTAACTACATGAGCTCATGTTTGAAACCAGGCTACCCTGGCAAAACCTTATTTTCCTCCGTGGGAGGCGAGACTGTTGCGGTTTGAAAGCTGCCTGAAAAACACTCCTGCTGCCCATCTTCTCTTGGCTGCCTGAAGGCGTCACGAAAGTACTATGAGTGTACTCGTATGAGGCCTGCTGGTCTCAGTGCCTTGCTGGGAGCTCCTCCAGGAGCACTCGGGAACTTACCAGCCAAAGAAATGGCACCCCAGGCCTCAGGTGCAAGTCCAGGTTTCTCCCATCGTAAGCTTCGGTGCGCCATAGTAGCGAAGAAGCATGTGTTAAAGGAATGCTTCAACTCTGTTACGTATTTCACGACTCGTTGTGCACTCACGTTCGTTGTCACATCTGTGAAAGGGTACTGTATGCCGTCCAACTCTTCTGTTGCGTTTGAGCCAACAGAAGCAAATGGGTTCGTTTGGTTTAACGCTGCGAAGGTGCCGCGGTAATGGCAAAGCTCTGCCCGGATCGCTCGGCAGCTCTCGTTTGTACAGCATTCAAACGGCCTCAGGACCGCCGTTCTAAGCAGCCTGACATTCCACGCTGGTGTGCCCCAAGGAGGAATTTGGGGTCTGAGAAACGCCACTGTGCCTCACAAATGAAACCTGTGAACTCCCAAAGGACGTCTCCCTACGGCCGTCGGAAGCTAGATGTTGAGTTCCAGCCTGAAAACAACGGACAGCTTTCCCTGTGACAATGCTGGACTTCCGGGACCGTCCAGATTCACCAAGGCCTAACTTTTGCACGGCGGGGGAATGCTCTTGTGCATGTACGGCACTCCCCACGTGAAAACCTTTCTTAGCAGATGGAGGCAGGCTTTCCCTTGTACTAGGTAGCTAGGCAGAATCATCAGATAAACATGCTTTGTCATCGAGCTGGAAAGCGGGACACTGATGGGAAAGTCCACATTCTCCCGCTTTGCAAGCGACTTGCTTTTGGCTTCAAAGCTGCCTGAACAGCACTAGCGGCCCACCTTCTCTTCACTGCGGGATTGTCGCTGTGGGCCAAGGCTGCGTTCTCTCAATGCCAAAAGTGTGCTGCCAAGTCCCTTCTAGAAACTCATCCTACTGCACTCCAAATTCAGCTCCGGCCAATGAAAGCTGCCCTAAGGCCACAAGGGAAGTTCCAGGGTTTCACAGCAGCAGAGCTGGGTGTGCATTGGTATCCACGAAGCCATCCTCTGAAACGGAGCGCCTTAACTCTGCTATGCCCCTGGGGACACATAGGACAGTCGATCGTGCACCCGTTTCGCATGATGACCGCTGTGTGCCCGAAGAGCGTCCTCTGGCTTCTGAGGAACCCTCGGCGAAATAGGCCCCTGGGGAGCACTCTTCCCATTCACAGCAAGGGAAAAGTACTGCTTTCTGGGTTGCCAAGGAAGAGTGTCCCAGTCGTCAAAGAGCCTCGCGAAAGCAGTGCTGGGCAGACTCTGTTTGCAAGTCGACTGGCCTCAGTGACTGAAAGAGAACGCCCCCGCCGATACACGGTGTGCTGACGATTCAGGCCGGGGCTCAGGACAGCACTCTCACAGAAGCGAAAGCTAAGCTCTGCGTCCAGCCTGAAGACCAGTACACTCTTCACACTTAACTCTGTCGGGATGTGCAAGAGCCATGGTCACCGAGGCCTACCTAAGGTACTGAAGTACTTCCCCAGTTCAGCCTAGGCAGAGGCCCCTGTTGCCAAAGGATCTCCATGGAAGGGCCCTGTGGGTTCCGTGTGTTTCCTTGAGGTAGTCAGAAACGACTGAGGGTAACTACATGAGCTCATGTTTGAAACCAGGCTACCCTGGCAAAACCTTATTTTCCTCCGTGGGAGGCGAGACTGTTGCGGTTTGAAAGCTGCCTGAAAAACACTCCTGCTGCCCATCTTCTCTTGGCTGCCTGAAGGCGTCACGAAAGTACTATGAGTGTACTCGTATGAGGCCTGCTGGTCTCAGTGCCTTGCTGGGAGCTCCTCCAGGAGCACTCGGGAACTTACCAGCCAAAGAAATGGCACCCCAGGCCTCAGGTGCAAGTCCAGGTTTCTCCCATCGTAAGCTTCGGTGCGCCATAGTAGCGAAGAAGCATGTGTTAAAGGAATGCTTCAACTCTGTTACGTATTTCACGACTCGTTGTGCACTCACGTTCGTTGTCACATCTGTGAAAGGGTACTGTATGCCGTCCAACTCTTCTGTTGCGTTTGAGCCAACAGAAGCAAATGGGTTCGTTTGGTTTAACGCTGCGAAGGTGCCGCGGTAATGGCAAAGCTCTGCCCGGATCGCTCGGCAGCTCTCGTTTGTACAGCATTCAAACGGCCTCAGGACCGCCGTTCTAAGCAGCCTGACATTCCACGCTGGTGTGCCCCAAGGAGGAATTTGGGGTCTGAGAAACGCCACTGTGCCTCACAAATGAAACCTGTGAACTCCCAAAGGACGTCTCCCTACGGCCGTCGGAAGCTAGATGTTGAGTTCCAGCCTGAAAACAACGGACAGCTTTCCCTGTGACAATGCTGGACTTCCGGGACCGTCCAGATTCACCAAGGCCTAACTTTTGCACGGCGGGGGAATGCTCTTGTGCATGTACGGCACTCCCCACGTGAAAACCTTTCTTAGCAGATGGAGGCAGGCTTTCCCTTGTACTAGGTAGCTAGGCAGAATCATCAGATAAACATGCTTTGTCATCGAGCTGGAAAGCGGGACACTGATGGGAAAGTTCACCTTCTCCCGCTTTGCAAGCGACTTGCTTTTGGCTTCAAAGCTGCCTGAACAGCACTAGCGGCCCACCTTCTCTTCACTGCGGGATTGTCGCTGTGGGCCAAGGCTGCGTTCTCTCAATGCCAAAAGTGTGCTGCCAAGTCCCTTCTAGAAACTCATCCTACTGCACTCCAAATTCAGCTCCGGCCAATGAAAGCTGCCCTAAGGCCACAAGGGAAGTTCCAGGGTTTCACAGCAGCAGAGCTGGGTGTGCATTGGTATCCACGAAGCCATCCTCTGAAACGGAGCGCCTTAACTCTGCTATGCCCCTGGGGACACATAGGACAGTCGATCGTGCACCCGTTTCGCATGATGACCGCTGTGTGCCCGAAGAGCGTCCTCTGGCTTCTGAGGAACCCTCGGCGAAATAGGCCCCTGGGGAGCACTCTTCCCATTCACAGCAAGGGAAAAGTACTGCTTTCTGGGTTGCCAAGGAAGAGTGTCCCAGTCGTCAAAGAGCCTCGCGAAAGCAGTGCTGGGCAGACTCTGTTTGCAAGTCGACTGGCCTCAGTGACTGAAAGAGAACGCCCCCGCCGATACACGGTGTGCTGACGATTCAGGCCGGGGCTCAGGACAGCACTCTCACAGAAGCGAAAGCTAAGCTCTGCGTCCAGCCTGAAGACCAGTACACTCTTCACACTTAACTCTGTCGGGATGTGCAAGAGCCATGGTCACCGAGGCCTACCTAAGGTACTGAAGTACTTCCCCAGTTCAGCCTAGGCAGAGGCCCCTGTTGCCAAAGGATCTCCATGGAAGGGCCCTGTGGGTTCCGTGTGTTTCCTTGAGGTAGTCAGAAACGACTGAGGGTAACTACATGAGCTCATGTTTGAAACCAGGCTACCCTGGCAAAACCTTATTTTCCTCCGTGGGAGGCGAGACTGTTGCGGTTTGAAAGCTGCCTGAAAAACACTCCTGCTGCCCATCTTCTCTTGGCTGCCTGAAGGCGTCACGAAAGTACTATGAGTGTACTCGTATGAGGCATGCTGGTCTCAGTGCCTTGCTGGGAGCTCCTCCAGGAGCACTCGGGAACTTACCAGCCAAAGAAATGGCACCCCAGGCCTCAGGTGCAAGTCCAGGTTTCTCCCATCGTAAGCTTCGGTGCGCCATAGTAGCGAAGAAGCATGTGTTAAAGGAATGCTTCAACTCTGTTACGTATTTCACGACTCGTTGTGCACTCACGTTCGTTGTCACATCTGTGAAAGGGTACTGTATGCCGTCCAACTCTTCTGTTGCGTTTGAGCCAACAGAAGCAAATGGGTTCGTTTGGTTTAACGCTGCGAAGGTGCCGCGGTAATGGCAAAGCTCTGCCCGGATCGCTCGGCAGCTCTCGTTTGTACAGCATTCAAACGGCCTCAGGACCGCCGTTCTAAGCAGCCTGACATTCCACGCTGGTGTGCCCCAAGGAGGAATTTGGGGTCTGAGAAACGCCACTGTGCCTCACAAATGAAACCTGTGAACTCCCAAAGGACGTCTCCCTACGGCCGTCGGAAGCTAGATGTTGAGTTCCAGCCTGAAAACAACGGACAGCTTTCCCTGTGACAATGCTGGACTTCCGGGACCGTCCAGATTCACCAAGGCCTAACTTTTGCACGGCGGGGGAATGCTCTTGTGCATGTACGGCACTCCCCACGTGAAAACCTTTCTTAGCAGATGGAGGCAGGCTTTCCCTTGTACTAGGTAGCTAGGCAGAATCATCAGATAAACATGCTTTGTCATCGAGCTGGAAAGCGGGACACTGATGGGAAAGTTCACCTTCTCCCGCTTTGCAAGCGACTTGCTTTTGGCTTCAAAGCTGCCTGAACAGCACTAGCGGCCCACCTTCTCTTCACTGCGGGATTGTCGCTGTGGGCCAAGGCTGCGTTCTCTCAATGCCAAAAGTGTGCTGCCAAGTCCCTTCTAGAAACTCATCCTACTGCACTCCAAATTCAGCTCCGGCCAATGAAAGCTGCCCTAAGGCCACAAGGGAAGTTCCAGGGTTTCACAGCAGCAGAGCTGGGTGTGCATTGGTATCCACGAAGCCATCCTCTGAAACGGAGCGCCTTAACTCTGCTATGCCCCTGGGGACACATAGGACAGTCGATCGTGCACCCGTTTCGCATGATGACCGCTGTGTGCCCGAAGAGCGTCCTCTGGCTTCTGAGGAACCCTCGGCGAAATAGGCCCCTGGGGAGCACTCTTCCCATTCACAGCAAGGGAAAAGTACTGCTTTCTGGGTTGCCAAGGAAGAGTGTCCCAGTCGTCAAAGAGCCTCGCGAAAGCAGTGCTGGGCAGACTCTGTTTGCAAGTCGACTGGCCTCAGTGACTGAAAGAGAACGCCCCCGCCGATACACGGTGTGCTGACGATTCAGGCCGGGGCTCAGGACAGCACTCTCACAGAAGCGAAAGCTAAGCTCTGCGTCCAGCCTGAAGACCAGTACACTCTTCACACTTAACTCTGTCGGGATGTGCAAGAGCCATGGTCACCGAGGCCTACCTAAGGTACTGAAATACTTCCCCAGTTCAGCCTAGGCAGAGGCCCCTGTTGCCAAAGGATCTCCATGGAAGGGCCCTGTGGGTTCCGTGTGTTTCCTTGAGGTAGTCAGAAACGACTGAGGGTAACTACATGAGCTCATGTTTGAAACCAGGCTACCCTGGCAAAACCTTATTTTCCTCCGTGGGAGGCGAGACTGTTGCGGTTTGAAAGCTGCCTGAAAAACACTCCTGCTGCCCATCTTCTCTTGGCTGCCTGAAGGCGTCACGAAAGTACTATGAGTGTACTCGTATGAGGCCTGCTGGTCTCAGTGCCTTGCTGGGAGCTCCTCCAGGAGCACTCGGGAACTTACCAGCCAAAGAAATGGCACCCCAGGCCTCAGGTGCAAGTCCAGGTTTCTCCCATCGTAAGCTTCGGTGCGCCATAGTAGCGAAGAAGCATGTGTTAAAGGAATGCTTCAACTCTGTTACGTATTTCACGACTCGTTGTGCACTCACGTTCGTTGTCACATCTGTGAAAGGGTACTGTATGCCGTCCAACTCTTCTGTTGCGTTTGAGCCAACAGAAGCAAATGGGTTCGTTTGGTTTAACGCTGCGAAGGTGCCGCGGTAATGGCAAAGCTCTGCCCGGATCGCTCGGCATCTCTCGTTTGTACAGCATTCAAACGGCCTCAGGACCGCCGTTCTAAGCAGCCTGACATTCCACGCTGGTGTGCCCCAAGGAGGAATTTGGGGTCTGAGAAACGCCACTGTGCCTCACAAATGAAACCTGTGAACTCCCAAAGGACGTCTCCCTACGGCCGTCGGAAGCTAGATGTTGAGTTCCAGCCTGAAAACAACGGACAGCTTTCCCTGTGACAATGCTGGACTTCCGGGACCGTCCAGATTCACCAAGGCCTAACTTTTGCACGGCGGGGGAATGCTCTTGTGCATGTACGGCACTCCCCACGTGAAAACCTTTCTTAGCAGATGGAGGCAGGCTTTCCCTTGTACTAGGTAGCTAGGCAGAATCATCAGATAAACATGCTTTGTCATCGAGCTGGAAAGCGGGACACTGATGGGAAAGTTCACATTCTCCCGCTTTGCAAGCGACTTGCTTTTGGCTTCAAAGCTGCCTGAACAGCACTAGCGGCCCACCTTCTCTTCACTGCGGGATTGTCGCTGTGGGCCAAGGCTGCGTTCTCTCAATGCCAAAAGTGTGCTGCCAAGTCCCTTCTAGAAACTCATCCTACTGCACTCCAAATTCAGCTCCGGCCAATGAAAGCTGCCCTAAGGCCACAAGGGAAGTTCCAGGGTTTCACAGCAGCAGAGCTGGGTGTGCATTGGTATCCACGAAGCCATCCTCTGAAACGGAGCGCCTTAACTCTGCTATGCCCCTGGGGACACATAGGACAGTCGATCGTGCACCCGTTTCGCATGATGACCGCTGTGTGCCCGAAGAGCGTCCTCTGGCTTCTGAGGAACCCTCGGCGAAATAGGCCCCTGGGGAGCACTCTTCCCATTCACAGCAAGGGAAAAGTACTGCTTTCTGGGTTGCCAAGGAAGAGTGTCCCAGTCGTCAAAGAGCCTCGCGAAAGCAGTGCTGGGCAGACTCTGTTTGCAAGTCGACTGGCCTCAGTGACTGAAAGAGAACGCCCCCGCCGATACACGGTGTGCTGACGATTCAGGCCGGGGCTCAGGACAGCACTCTCACAGAAGCGAAAGCTAAGCTCTGCGTCCAGCCTGAAGACCAGTACACTCTTCACACTTAACTCTGTCGGGATGTGCAAGAGCCATGGTCACCGAGGCCTACCTAAGGTACTGAAGTACTTCCCCAGTTCAGCCTAGGCAGAGGCCCCTGTTGCCAAAGGATCTCCATGGAAGGGCCCTGTGGGTTCCGTGTGTTTCCTTGAGGTAGTCAGAAACGACTGAGGGTAACTACATGAGCTCATGTTTGAAACCAGGCTACCCTGGCAAAACCTTATTTTCCTCCGTGGGAGGCGAGACTGTTGCGGTTTGAAAGCTGCCTGAAAAACACTCCTGCTGCCCATCTTCTCTTGGCTGCCTGAAGGCGTCACGAAAGTACTATGAGTGTACTCGTATGAGGCCTGCTGGTCTCAGTGCCTTGCTGGGAGCTCCTCCAGGAGCACTCGGGAACTTACCAGCCAAAGAAATGGCACCCCAGGCCTCAGGTGCAAGTCCAGGTTTCTCCCATCGTAAGCTTCGGTGCGCCATAGTAGCGAAGAAGCATGTGTTAAAGGAATGCTTCAACTCTGTTACGTATTTCACGACTCGTTGTGCACTCACGTTCGTTGTCACATCTGTGAAAGGGTACTGTATGCCGTCCAACTCTTCTGTTGCGTTTGAGCCAACAGAAGCAAATGGGTTCGTTTGGTTTAACGCTGCGAAGGTGCCGCGGTAATGGCAAAGCTCTGCCCGGATCGCTCGGCAGCTCTCGTTTGTACAGCATTCAAACGGCCTCAGGACCGCCGTTCTAAGCAGCCTGACATTCCACGCTGGTGTGCCCCAAGGAGGAATTTGGGGTCTGAGAAACGCCACTGTGCCTCACAAATGAAACCTGTGAACTCCCAAAGGACGTCTCCCTACGGCCGTCGGAAGCTAGATGTTGAGTTCCAGCCTGAAAACAACGGACAGCTTTCCCTGTGACAATGCTGGACTTCCGGGACCGTCCAGATTCACCAAGGCCTAACTTTTGCACGGCGGGGGAATGCTCTTGTGCATGTACGGCACTCCCCACGTGAAAACCTTTCTTAGCAGATGGAGGCAGGCTTTCCCTTGTACTAGGTAGCTAGGCAGAATCATCAGATAAACATGCTTTGTCATCGAGCTGGAAAGCGGGACACTGATGGGAAAGTCCACATTCTCCCGCTTTGCAAGCGACTTGCTTTTGGCTTCAAAGCTGCCTGAACAGCACTAGCGGCCCACCTTCTCTTCACTGCGGGATTGTCGCTGTGGGCCAAGGCTGCGTTCTCTCAATGCCAAAAGTGTGCTGCCAAGTCCCTTCTAGAAACTCATCCTACTGCACTCCAAATTCAGCTCCGGCCAATGAAAGCTGCCCTAAGGCCACAAGGGAAGTTCCAGGGTTTCACAGCAGCAGAGCTGGGTGTGCATTGGTATCCACGAAGCCATCCTCTGAAACGGAGCGCCTTAACTCTGCTATGCCCCTGGGGACACATAGGACAGTCGATCGTGCACCCGTTTCGCATGATGACCGCTGTGTGCCCGAAGAGCGTCCTCTGGCTTCTGAGGAACCCTCGGCGAAATAGGCCCCTGGGGAGCACTCTTCCCATTCACAGCAAGGGAAAAGTACTGCTTTCTGGGTTGCCAAGGAAGAGTGTCCCAGTCGTCAAAGAGCCTCGCGAAAGCAGTGCTGGGCAGACTCTGTTTGCAAGTCGACTGGCCTCAGTGACTGAAAGAGAACGCCCCCGCCGATACACGGTGTGCTGACGATTCAGGCCGGGGCTCAGGACAGCACTCTCACAGAAGCGAAAGCTAAGCTCTGCGTCCAGCCTGAAGACCAGTACACTCTTCACACTTAACTCTGTCGGGATGTGCAAGAGCCATGGTCACCGAGGCCTACCTAAGGTACTGAAGTACTTCCCCAGTTCAGCCTAGGCAGAGGCCCCTGTTGCCAAAGGATCTCCATGGAAGGGCCCTGTGGGTTCCGTGTGTTTCCTTGAGGTAGTCAGAAACGACTGAGGGTAACTACATGAGCTCATGTTTGAAACCAGGCTACCCTGGCAAAACCTTATTTTCCTCCGTGGGAGGCGAGACTGTTGCGGTTTGAAAGCTGCCTGAAAAACACTCCTGCTGCCCATCTTCTCTTGGCTGCCTGAAGGCGTCACGAAAGTACTATGAGTGTACTCGTATGAGGCCTGCTGGTCTCAGTGCCTTGCTGGGAGCTCCTCCAGGAGCACTCGGGAACTTACCAGCCAAAGAAATGGCACCCCAGGCCTCAGGTGCAAGTCCAGGTTTCTCCCATCGTAAGCTTCGGTGCGCCATAGTAGCGAAGAAGCATGTGTTAAAGGAATGCTTCAACTCTGTTACGTATTTCACGACTCGTTGTGCACTCACGTTCGTTGTCACATCTGTGAAAGGGTACTGTATGCCGTCCAACTCTTCTGTTGCGTTTGAGCCAACAGAAGCAAATGGGTTCGTTTGGTTTAACGCTGCGAAGGTGCCGCGGTAATGGCAAAGCTCTGCCCGGATCGCTCGACAGCTCTCGTTTGTACAGCATTCAAACGGCCTCAGGACCGCCGTTCTAAGCAGCCTGACATTCCACGCTGGTGTGCCCCAAGGAGGAATTTGGGGTCTGAGAAACGCCACTGTGCCTCACAAATGAAACCTGTGAACTCCCAAAGGACGTCTCCCTACGGCCGTCGGAAGCTAGATGTTGAGTTCCAGCCTGAAAACAACGGACAGCTTTCCCTGTGACAATGCTGGACTTCCGGGACCGTCCAGATTCACCAAGGCCTAACTTTTGCACGGCGGGGGAATGCTCTTGTGCATGTACGGCACTCCCCACGTGAAAACCTTTCTTAGCAGATGGAGGCAGGCTTTCCCTTGTACTAGGTAGCTAGGCAGAATCATCAGATAAACATGCTTTGTCATCGAGCTGGAAAGCGGGACACTGATGGGAAAGTCCACATTCTCCCGCTTTGCAAGCGACTTGCTTTTGGCTTCAAAGCTGCCTGAACAGCACTAGCGGCCCACCTTCTCTTCACTGCGGGATTGTCGCTGTGGGCCAAGGCTGCGTTCTCTCAATGCCAAAAGTGTGCTGCCAAGTCCCTTCTAGAAACTCATCCTACTGCACTCCAAATTCAGCTCCGGCCAATGAAAGCTGCCCTAAGGCCACAAGGGAAGTTCCAGGGTTTCACAGCAGCAGAGCTGGGTGTGCATTGGTATCCACGAAGCCATCCTCTGAAACGGAGCGCCTTAACTCTGCTATGCCCCTGGGGACACATAGGACAGTCGATCGTGCACCCGTTTCGCATGATGACCGCTGTGTGCCCGAAGAGCGTCCTCTGGCTTCTGAGGAACCCTCGGCGAAATAGGCCCCTGGGGAGCACTCTTCCCATTCACAGCAAGGGAAAAGTACTGCTTTCTGGGTTGCCAAGGAAGAGTGTCCCAGTCGTCAAAGAGCCTCGCGAAAGCAGTGCTGGGCAGACTCTGTTTGCAAGTCGACTGGCCTCAGTGACTGAAAGAGAACGCCCCCGCCGATACACGGTGTGCTGACGATTCAGGCCGGGGCTCAGGACAGCACTCTCACAGAAGCGAAAGCTAAGCTCTGCGTCCAGCCTGAAGACCAGTACACTCTTCACACTTAACTCTGTCGGGATGTGCAAGAGCCATGGTCACCGAGGCCTACCTAAGGTACTGAAGTACTTCCCCAGTTCAGCCTAGGCAGAGGCCCCTGTTGCCAAAGGATCTCCATGGAAGGGCCCTGTGGGTTCCGTGTGTTTCCTTGAGGTAGTCAGAAACGACTGAGGGTAACTACATGAGCTCATGTTTGAAACCAGGCTACCCTGGCAAAACCTTATTTTCCTCCGTGGGAGGCGAGACTGTTGCGGTTTGAAAGCTGCCTGAAAAACACTCCTGCTGCCCATCTTCTCTTGGCTGCCTGAAGGTGTCACGAAAGTACTATGAGTGTACTCGTATGAGGCCTGCTGGTCTCAGTGCCTTGCTGGGAGCTCCTCCAGGAGCACTCGGGAACTTACCAGCCAAAGAAATGGCACCCCAGGCCTCAGGTGCAAGTCCAGGTTTCTCCCATCGTAAGCTTCGGTGCGCCATAGTAGCGAAGAAGCATGTGTTAAAGGAATGCTTCAACTCTGTTACGTATTTCACGACTCGTTGTGCACTCACGTTCGTTGTCACATCTGTGAAAGGGTACTGTATGCCGTCCAACTCTTCTGTTGCGTTTGAGCCAACAGAAGCAAATGGGTTCGTTTGGTTTAACGCTGCGAAGGTGCCGCGGTAATGGCAAAGCTCTGCCCGGATCGCTCGGCAGCTCTCGTTTGTACAGCATTCAAACGGCCTCAGGACCGCCGTTCTAAGCAGCCTGACATTCCACGCTGGTGTGCCCCAAGGAGGAATTTGGGGTCTGAGAAACGCCACTGTGCCTCACAAATGAAACCTGTGAACTCCCAAAGGACGTCTCCCTACGGCCGTCGGAAGCTAGATGTTGAGTTCCAGCCTGAAAACAACGGACAGCTTTCCCTGTGACAATGCTGGACTTCCGGGACCGTCCAGATTCACCAAGGCCTAACTTTTGCACGGCGGGGGAATGCTCTTGTGCATGTACGGCACTCCCCACGTGAAAACCTTTCTTAGCAGATGGAGGCAGGCTTTCCCTTGTACTAGGTAGCTAGGCAGAATCATCAGATAAACATGCTTTGTCATCGAGCTGGAAAGCGGGACACTGATGGGAAAGTCCACATTCTCCCGCTTTGCAAGCGACTTGCTTTTGGCTTCAAAGCTGCCTGAACAGCACTAGCGGCCCACCTTCTCTTCACTGCGGGATTGTCGCTGTGGGCCAAGGCTGCGTTCTCTCAATGCCAAAAGTGTGCTGCCAAGTCCCTTCTAGAAACTCATCCTACTGCACTCCAAATTCAGCTCCGGCCAATGAAAGCTGCCCTAAGGCCACAAGGGAAGTTCCAGGGTTTCACAGCAGCAGAGCTGGGTGTGCATTGGTATCCACGAAGCCATCCTCTGAAACGGAGCGCCTTAACTCTGCTATGCCCCTGGGGACACATAGGACAGTCGATCGTGCACCCGTTTCGCATGATGACCGCTGTGTGCCCGAAGAGCGTCCTCTGGCTTCTGAGGAACCCTCGGCGAAATAGGCCCCTGGGGAGCACTCTTCCCATTCACAGCAAGGGAAAAGTACTGCTTTCTGGGTTGCCAAGGAAGAGTGTCCCAGTCGTCAAAGAGCCTCGCGAAAGCAGTGCTGGGCAGACTCTGTTTGCAAGTCGACTGGCCTCAGTGACTGAAAGAGAACGCCCCCGCCGATACACGGTGTGCTGACGATTCAGGCCGGGGCTCAGGACAGCACTCTCACAGAAGCGAAAGCTAAGCTCTGCGTCCAGCCTGAAGACCAGTACACTCTTCACACTTAACTCTGTCGGGATGTGCAAGAGCCATGGTCACCGAGGCCTACCTAAGGTACTGAAGTACTTCCCCAGTTCAGCCTAGGCAGAGGCCCCTGTTGCCAAAGGATCTCCATGGAAGGGCCCTGTGGGTTCCGTGTGTTTCCTTGAGGTAGTCAGAAACGACTGAGGGTAACTACATGAGCTCATGTTTGAAACCAGGCTACCCTGGCAAAACCTTATTTTCCTCCGTGGGAGGCGAGACTGTTGCGGTTTGAAAGCTGCCTGAAAAACACTCCTGCTGCCCATCTTCTCTTGGCTGCCTGAAGGCGTCACGAAAGTACTATGAGTGTACTCGTATGAGGCCTGCTGGTCTCAGTGCCTTGCTGGGAGCTCCTCCAGGAGCACTCGGGAACTTACCAGCCAAAGAAATGGCACCCCAGGCCTCAGGTGCAAGTCCAGGTTTCTCCCATCGTAAGCTTCGGTGCGCCATAGTAGCGAAGAAGCATGTGTTAAAGGAATGCTTCAACTCTGTTACGTATTTCACGACTCGTTGTGCACTCACGTTCGTTGTCACATCTGTGAAAGGGTACTGTATGCCGTCCAACTCTTCTGTTGCGTTTGAGCCAACAGAAGCAAATGGGTTCGTTTGGTTTAACGCTGCGAAGGTGCCGCGGTAATGGCAAAGCTCTGCCCGGATCGCTCGACAGCTCTCGTTTGTACAGCATTCAAACGGCCTCAGGACCGCCGTTCTAAGCAGCCTGACATTCCACGCTGGTGTGCCCCAAGGAGGAATTTGGGGTCTGAGAAACGCCACTGTGCCTCACAAATGAAACCTGTGAACTCCCAAAGGACGTCTCCCTACGGCCGTCGGAAGCTAGATGTTGAGTTCCAGCCTGAAAACAACGGACAGCTTTCCCTGTGACAATGCTGGACTTCCGGGACCGTCCAGATTCACCAAGGCCTAACTTTTGCACGGCGGGGGAATGCTCTTGTGCATGTACGGCACTCCCCACGTGAAAACCTTTCTTAGCAGATGGAGGCAGGCTTTCCCTTGTACTAGGTAGCTAGGCAGAATCATCAGATAAACATGCTTTGTCATCGAGCTGGAAAGCGGGACACTGATGGGAAAGTTCACATTCTCCCGCTTTGCAAGCGACTTGCTTTTGGCTTCAAAGCTGCCTGAACAGCACTAGCGGCCCACCTTCTCTTCACTGCGGGATTGTCGCTGTGGGCCAAGGCTGCGTTCTCTCAATGCCAAAAGTGTGCTGCCAAGTCCCTTCTAGAAACTCATCCTACTGCACTCCAAATTCAGCTCCGGCCAATGAAAGCTGCCCTAAGGCCACAAGGGAAGTTCCAGGGTTTCACAGCAGCAGAGCTGGGTGTGCATTGGTATCCACGAAGCCATCCTCTGAAACGGAGCGCCTTAACTCTGCTATGCCCCTGGGGACACATAGGACAGTCGATCGTGCACCCGTTTCGCATGATGACCGCTGTGTGCCCGAAGAGCGTCCTCTGGCTTCTGAGGAACCCTCGGCGAAATAGGCCCCTGGGGAGCACTCTTCCCATTCACAGCAAGGGAAAAGTACTGCTTTCTGGGTTGCCAAGGAAGAGTGTCCCAGTCGTCAAAGAGCCTCGCGAAAGCAGTGCTGGGCAGACTCTGTTTGCAAGTCGACTGGCCTCAGTGACTGAAAGAGAACGCCCCCGCCGATACACGGTGTGCTGACGATTCAGGCCGGGGCTCAGGACAGCACTCTCACAGAAGCGAAAGCTAAGCTCTGCGTCCAGCCTGAAGACCAGTACACTCTTCACACTTAACTCTGTCGGGATGTGCAAGAGCCATGGTCACCGAGGCCTACCTAAGGTACTGAAGTACTTCCCCAGTTCAGCCTAGGCAGAGGCCCCTGTTGCCAAAGGATCTCCATGGAAGGGCCCTGTGGGTTCCGTGTGTTTCCTTGAGGTAGTCAGAAACGACTGAGGGTAACTACATGAGCTCATGTTTGAAACCAGGCTACCCTGGCAAAACCTTATTTTCCTCCGTGGGAGGCGAGACTGTTGCGGTTTGAAAGCTGCCCGAAAAACACTCCTGCTGCCCATCTTCTCTTGGCTGCCTGAAGGCGTCACGAAAGTACTATGAGTGTACTCGTATGAGGCATGCTGGTCTCAGTGCCTTGCTGGGAGCTCCTCCAGGAGCACTCGGGAACTTACCAGCCAAAGAAATGGCACCCCAGGCCTCAGGTGCAAGTCCAGGTTTCTCCCATCGTAAGCTTCGGTGCGCCATAGTAGCGAAGAAGCATGTGTTAAAGGAATGCTTCAACTCTGTTACGTATTTCACGACTCGTTGTGCACTCACGTTCATTGTCACATCTGTGAAAGGGTACTGTATGCCGTCCAACTCTTCTGTTGCGTTTGAGCCAACAGAAGCAAATGGGTTCGTTTGGTTTAACGCTGCGAAGGTGCCGCGGTAATGGCAAAGCTCTGCCCGGATCGCTCGACAGCTCTCGTTTGTACAGCATTCAAACGGCCTCAGGACCGCCGTTCTAAGCAGCCTGACATTCCACGCTGGTGTGCCCCAAGGAGGAATTTGGGGTCTGAGAAACGCCACTGTGCCTCACAAATGAAACCTGTGAACTCCCAAAGGACGTCTCCCTACGGCCGTCGGAAGCTAGATGTTGAGTTCCAGCCTGAAAACAACGGACAGCTTTCCCTGTGACAATGCTGGACTTCCGGGACCGTCCAGATTCACCAAGGCCTAACTTTTGCACGGCGGGGGAATGCTCTTGTGCATGTATGGCACTCCCCACGTGAAAACCTTTCTTAGCAGATGGAGGCAGGCTTTCCCTTGTACTAGGTAGCTAGGCAGAATCATCAGATAAACATGCTTTGTCATCGAGCTGGAAAGCGGGACACTGATGGGAAAGTCCACATTCTCCCGCTTTGCAAGCGACTTGCTTTTGGCTTCAAAGCTGCCTGAACAGCACTAGCGGCCCACCTTCTCTTCACTGCGGGATTGTCGCTGTGGGCCAAGGCTGCGTTCTCTCAATGCCAAAAGTGTGCTGCCAAGTCCCTTCTAGAAACTCATCCTACTGCACTCCAAATTCAGCTCCGGCCAATGAAAGCTGCCCTAAGGCCACAAGGGAAGTTCCAGGGTTTCACAGCAGCAGAGCTGGGTGTGCATTGGTATCCACGAAGCCATCCTCTGAAACGGAGCGCCTTAACTCTGCTATGCCCCTGGGGACACATAGGACAGTCGATCGTGCACCCGTTTCGCATGATGACCGCTGTGTGCCCGAAGAGCGTCCTCTGGCTTCTGAGGAACCCTCGGCGAAATAGGCCCCTGGGGAGCACTCTTCCCATTCACAGCAAGGGAAAAGTACTGCTTTCTGGGTTGCCAAGGAAGAGTGTCCCAGTCGTCAAAGAGCCTCGCGAAAGCAGTGCTGGGCAGACTCTGTTTGCAAGTCGACTGGCCTCAGTGACTGAAAGAGAACGCCCCCGCCGATACACGGTGTGCTGACGATTCAGGCCGGGGCTCAGGACAGCACTCTCACAGAAGCGAAAGCTAAGCTCTGCGTCCAGCCTGAAGACCAGTACACTCTTCACACTTAACTCTGTCGGGATGTGCAAGAGCCATGGTCACCGAGGCCTACCTAAGGTACTGAAGTACTTCCCCAGTTCAGCCTAGGCAGAGGCCCCTGTTGCCAAAGGATCTCCATGGAAGGGCCCTGTGGGTTCCGTGTGTTTCCTTGAGGTAGTCAGAAACGACTGAGGGTAACTACATGAGCTCATGTTTGAAACCAGGCTACCCTGGCAAAACCTTATTTTCCTCCGTGGGAGGCGAGACTGTTGCGGTTTGAAAGCTGCCTGAAAAACACTCCTGCTGCCCATCTTCTCTTGGCTGCCTGAAGGCGTCACGAAAGTACTATGAGTGTACTCGTATGAGGCCTGCTGGTCTCAGTGCCTTGCTGGGAGCTCCTCCAGGAGCACTCGGGAACTTACCAGCCAAAGAAATGGCACCCCAGGCCTCAGGTGCAAGTCCAGGTTTCTCCCATCGTAAGCTTCGGTGCGCCATAGTAGCGAAGAAGCATGTGTTAAAGGAATGCTTCAACTCTGTTACGTATTTCACGACTCGTTGTGCACTCACGTTCGTTGTCACATCTGTGAAAGGGTACTGTATGCCGTCCAACTCTTCTGTTGCGTTTGAGCCAACAGAAGCAAATGGGTTCGTTTGGTTTAACGCTGCGAAGGTGCCGCGGTAATGGCAAAGCTCTGCCCGGATCGCTCGGCAGCTCTCGTTTGTACAGCATTCAAACGGCCTCAGGACCGCCGTTCTAAGCAGCCTGACATTCCACGCTGGTGTGCCCCAAGGAGGAATTTGGGGTCTGAGAAACGCCACTGTGCCTCACAAATGAAACCTGTGAACTCCCAAAGGACGTCTCCCTACGGCCGTCGGAAGCTAGATGTTGAGTTCCAGCCTGAAAACAACGGACAGCTTTCCCTGTGACAATGCTGGACTTCCGGGACCGTCCAGATTCACCAAGGCCTAACTTTTGCACGGCGGGGGAATGCTCTTGTGCATGTACGGCACTCCCCACGTGAAAACCTTTCTTAGCAGATGGAGGCAGGCTTTCCCTTGTACTAGGTAGCTAGGCAGAATCATCAGATAAACATGCTTTGTCATCGAGCTGGAAAGCGGGACACTGATGGGAAAGTCCACATTCTCCCGCTTTGCAAGCGACTTGCTTTTGGCTTCAAAGCTGCCTGAACAGCACTAGCGGCCCACCTTCTCTTCACTGCGGGATTGTCGCTGTGGGCCAAGGCTGCGTTCTCTCAATGCCAAAAGTGTGCTGCCAAGTCCCTTCTAGAAACTCATCCTACTGCACTCCAAATTCAGCTCCGGCCAATGAAAGCTGCCCTAAGGCCACAAGGGAAGTTCCAGGGTTTCACAGCAGCAGAGCTGGGTGTGCATTGGTATCCACGAAGCCATCCTCTGAAACGGAGCGCCTTAACTCTGCTATGCCCCTGGGGACACATAGGACAGTCGATCGTGCACCCGTTTCGCATGATGACCGCTGTGTGCCCGAAGAGCGTCCTCTGGCTTCTGAGGAACCCTCGGCGAAATAGGCCCCTGGGGAGCACTCTTCCCATTCACAGCAAGGGAAAAGTACTGCTTTCTGGGTTGCCAAGGAAGAGTGTCCCAGTCGTCAAAGAGCCTCGCGAAAGCAGTGCTGGGCAGACTCTGTTTGCAAGTCGACTGGCCTCAGTGACTGAAAGAGAACGCCCCCGCCGATACACGGTGTGCTGACGATTCAGGCCGGGGCTCAGGACAGCACTCTCACAGAAGCGAAAGCTAAGCTCTGCGTCCAGCCTGAAGACCAGTACACTCTTCACACTTAACTCTGTCGGGATGTGCAAGAGCCATGGTCACCGAGGCCTACCTAAGGTACTGAAGTACTTCCCCAGTTCAGCCTAGGCAGAGGCCCCTGTTGCCAAAGGATCTCCATGGAAGGGCCCTGTGGGTTCCGTGTGTTTCCTTGAGGTAGTCAGAAACGACTGAGGGTAACTACATGAGCTCATGTTTGAAACCAGGCTACCCTGGCAAAACCTTATTTTCCTCCGTGGGAGGCGAGACTGTTGCGGTTTGAAAGCTGCCTGAAAAACACTCCTGCTGCCCATCTTCTCTTGGCTGCCTGAAGGCGTCACGAAAGTACTATGAGTGTACTCGTATGAGGCATGCTGGTCTCAGTGCCTTGCTGGGAGCTCCTCCAGGAGCACTCGGGAACTTACCAGCCAAAGAAATGGCACCCCAGGCCTCAGGTGCAAGTCCAGGTTTCTCCCATCGTAAGCTTCGGTGCGCCATAGTAGCGAAGAAGCATGTGTTAAAGGAATGCTTCAACTCTGTTACGTATTTCACGACTCGTTGTGCACTCACGTTCGTTGTCACATCTGTGAAAGGGTACTGTATGCCGTCCAACTCTTCTGTTGCGTTTGAGCCAACAGAAGCAAATGGGTTCGTTTGGTTTAACGCTGTGAAGGTGCCGCGGTAATGGCAAAGCTCTGCCCGGATCGCTCGACAGCTCTCGTTTGTACAGCATTCAAACGGCCTCAGGACCGCCGTTCTAAGCAGCCTGACATTCCACGCTGGTGTGCCCCAAGGAGGAATTTGGGGTCTGAGAAACGCCACTGTGCCTCACAAATGAAACCTGTGAACTCCCAAAGGACGTCTCCCTACGGCCGTCGGAAGCTAGATGTTGAGTTCCAGCCTGAAAACAACGGACAGCTTTCCCTGTGACAATGCTGGACTTCCGGGACCGTCCAGATTCACCAAGGCCTAACTTTTGCACGGCGGGGGAATGCTCTTGTGCATGTACGGCACTCCCCACGTGAAAACCTTTCTTAGCAGATGGAGGCAGGCTTTCCCTTGTACTAGGTAGCTAGGCAGAATCATCAGATAAACATGCTTTGTCATCGAGCTGGAAAGCGGGACACTGATGGGAAAGTTCACATTCTCCCGCTTTGCAAGCGACTTGCTTTTGGCTTCAAAGCTGCCTGAACAGCACTAGCGGCCCACCTTCTCTTCACTGCGGGATTGTCGCTGTGGGCCAAGGCTGCGTTCTCTCAATGCCAAAAGTGTGCTGCCAAGTCCCTTCTAGAAACTCATCCTACTGCACTCCAAATTCAGCTCCGGCCAATGAAAGCTGCCCTAAGGCCACAAGGGAAGTTCCAGGGTTTCATAGCAGCAGAGCTGGGTGTGCATTGGTATCCACGAAGCCATCCTCTGAAACGGAGCGCCTTAACTCTGCTATGCCCCTGGGGACACATAGGACAGTCGATCGTGCACCCGTTTCGCATGATGACCGCTGTGTGCCCGAAGAGCGTCCTCTGGCTTCTGAGGAACCCTCGGCGAAATAGGCCCCTGGGGAGCACTCTTCCCATTCACAGCAAGGGAAAAGTACTGCTTTCTGGGTTGCCAAGGAAGAGTGTCCCAGTCGTCAAAGAGCCTCGCGAAAGCAGTGCTGGGCAGACTCTGTTTGCAAGTCGACTGGCCTCAGTGACTGAAAGAGAACGCCCCCGCCGATACACGGTGTGCTGACGATTCAGGCCGGGGCTCAGGACAGCACTCTCACAGAAGCGAAAGCTAAGCTCTGCGTCCAGCCTGAAGACCAGTACACTCTTCACACTTAACTCTGTCGGGATGTGCAAGAGCCATGGTCACCGAGGCCTACCTAAGGTACTGAAGTACTTCCCCAGTTCAGCCTAGGCAGAGGCCCCTGTTGCCAAAGGATCTCCATGGAAGGGCCCTGTGGGTTCCGTGTGTTTCCTTGAGGTAGTCAGAAACGACTGAGGGTAACTACATGAGCTCATGTTTGAAACCAGGCTACCCTGGCAAAACCTTATTTTCCTCCGTGGGAGGCGAGACTGTTGCGGTTTGAAAGCTGCCTGAAAAACACTCCTGCTGCCCATCTTCTCTTGGCTGCCTGAAGGCGTCACGAAAGTACTATGAGTGTACTCGTATGAGGCATGCTGGTCTCAGTGCCTTGCTGGGAGCTCCTCCAGGAGCACTCGGGAACTTACCAGCCAAAGAAATGGCACCCCAGGCCTCAGGTGCAAGTCCAGGTTTCTCCCATCGTAAGCTTCGGTGCGCCATAGTAGCGAAGAAGCATGTGTTAAAGGAATGCTTCAACTCTGTTACGTATTTCACGACTCGTTGTGCACTCACGTTCGTTGTCACATCTGTGAAAGGGTACTGTATGCCGTCCAACTCTTCTGTTGCGTTTGAGCCAACAGAAGCAAATGGGTTCGTTTGGTTTAACGCTGCGAAGGTGCCGCGGTAATGGCAAAGCTCTGCCCGGATCGCTCGACAGCTCTCGTTTGTACAGCATTCAAACGGCCTCAGGACCGCCGTTCTAAGCAGCCTGACATTCCACGCTGGTGTGCCCCAAGGAGGAATTTGGGGTCTGAGAAACGCCACTGTGCCTCACAAATGAAACCTGTGAACTCCCAAAGGACGTCTCCCTACGGCCGTCGGAAGCTAGATGTTGAGTTCCAGCCTGAAAACAACGGACAGCTTTCCCTGTGACAATGCTGGACTTCCGGGACCATCCAGATTCACCAAGGCCTAACTTTTGCACGGCGGGGGAATGCTCTTGTGCATGTACGGCACTCCCCACGTGAAAACCTTTCTTAGCAGATGGAGGCAGGCTTTCCCTTGTACTAGGTAGCTAGGCAGAATCATCAGATAAACATGCTTTGTCATCGAGCTGGAAAGCGGGACACTGATGGGAAAGTCCACATTCTCCCGCTTTGCAAGCGACTTGCTTTTGGCTTCAAAGCTGCCTGAACAGCACTAGCGGCCCACCTTCTCTTCACTGCGGGATTGTCGCTGTGGGCCAAGGCTGCGTTCTCTCAATGCCAAAAGTGTGCTGCCAAGTCCCTTCTAGAAACTCATCCTACTGCACTCCAAATTCAGCTCCGGCCAATGAAAGCTGCCCTAAGGCCACAAGGGAAGTTCCAGGGTTTCACAACAGCAGAGCTGGGTGTGCATTGGTATCCACGAAGCCATCCTCTGAAATGGAGCGCCTTAACTCTGCTATGCCCCTGGGGACACATAGGACAGTCGATCGTGCACCCGTTTCGCATGATGACCGCTGTGTGCCCGAAGAGCGTCCTCTGGCTTCTGAGGAACCCTCGGCGAAATAGGCCCCTGGGGAGCACTCTTCCCATTCACAGCAAGGGAAAAGTACTGCTTTCTGGGTTGCCAAGGAAGAGTGTCCCAGTCGTCAAAGAGCCTCGCGAAAGCAGTGCTGGGCAGACTCTGTTTGCAAGTCGACTGGCCTCAGTGACTGAAAGAGAACGCCCCCGCCGATACACGGTGTGCTGACGATTCAGGCCGGGGCTCAGGACAGCACTCTCACAGAAGCGAAAGCTAAGCTCTGCGTCCAGCCTGAAGACCAGTACACTCTTCACACTTAACTCTGTCGGGATGTGCAAGAGCCATGGTCACCGAGGCCTACCTAAGGTACTGAAATACTTCCCCAGTTCAGCCTAGGCAGAGGCCCCTGTTGCCAAAGGATCTCCATGGAAGGGCCCTGTGGGTTCCGTGTGTTTCCTTGAGGTAGTCAGAAACGACTGAGGGTAACTACATGAGCTCATGTTTGAAACCAGGCTACCCTGGCAAAACCTTATTTTCCTCCGTGGGAGGCGAGACTGTTGCGGTTTGAAAGCTGCCTGAAAAACACTCCTGCTGCCCATCTTCTCTTGGCTGCCTGAAGGCGTCACGAAAGTACTATGAGTGTACTCGTATGAGGCCTGCTGGTCTCAGTGCCTTGCTGGGAGCTCCTCCAGGAGCACTCGGGAACTTACCAGCCAAAGAAATGGCACCCCAGGCCTCAGGTGCAAGTCCAGGTTTCTCCCATCGTAAGCTTCGGTGCGCCATAGTAGCGAAGAAGCATGTGTTAAAGGAATGCTTCAACTCTGTTACGTATTTCACGACTCGTTGTGCACTCACGTTCGTTGTCACATCTGTGAAAGGGTACTGTATGCCGTCCAACTCTTCTGTTGCGTTTGAGCCAACAGAAGCAAATGGGTTCGTTTGGTTTAACGCTGCGAAGGTGCCGCGGTAATGGCAAAGCTCTGCCCGGATCGCTCGACAGCTCTCGTTTGTACAGCATTCAAACGGCCTCAGGACCGCCGTTCTAAGCAGCCTGACATTCCACGCTGGTGTGCCCCAAGGAGGAATTTGGGGTCTGAGAAACGCCACTGTGCCTCACAAATGAAACCTGTGAACTCCCAAAGGACGTCTCCCTACGGCCGTCGGAAGCTAGATGTTGAGTTCCAGCCTGAAAACAACGGACAGCTTTCCCTGTGACAATGCTGGACTTCCGGGACCGTCCAGATTCACCAAGGCCTAACTTTTGCACGGCGGGGGAATGCTCTTGTGCATGTACGGCACTCCCCACGTGAAAACCTTTCTTAGCAGATGGAGGCAGGCTTTCCCTTGTACTAGGTAGCTAGGCAGAATCATCAGATAAACATGCTTTGTCATCGAGCTGGAAAGCGGGACACTGATGGGAAAGTTCACATTCTCCCGCTTTGCAAGCGACTTGCTTTTGGCTTCAAAGCTGCCTGAACAGCACTAGCGGCCCACCTTCTCTTCACTGCGGGATTGTCGCTGTGGGCCAAGGCTGCGTTCTCTCAATGCCAAAAGTGTGCTGCCAAGTCCCTTCTAGAAACTCATCCTACTGCACTCCAAATTCAGCTCCGGCCAATGAAAGCTGCCCTAAGGCCACAAGGGAAGTTCCAGGGTTTCATAGCAGCAGAGCTGGGTGTGCATTGGTATCCACGAAGCCATCCTCTGAAATGGAGCGCCTTAACTCTGCTATGCCCCTGGGGACACATAGGACAGTCGATCGTGCACCCGTTTCGCATGATGACCGCTGTGTGCCCGAAGAGCGTCCTCTGGCTTCTGAGGAACCCTCGGCGAAATAGGCCCCTGGGGAGCACTCTTCCCATTCACAGCAAGGGAAAAGTACTGCTTTCTGGGTTGCCAAGGAAGAGTGTCCCAGTCGTCAAAGAGCCTCGCGAAAGCAGTGCTGGGCAGACTCTGTTTGCAAGTCGACTGGCCTCAGTGACTGAAAGAGAACGCCCCCGCCGATACACGGTGTGCTGACGATTCAGGCCGGGGCTCAGGACAGCACTCTCACAGAAGCGAAAGCTAAGCTCTGCGTCCAGCCTGAAGACCAGTACACTCTTCACACTTAACTCTGTCGGGATGTGCAAGAGCCATGGTCACCGAGGCCTACCTAAGGTACTGAAATACTTCCCCAGTTCAGCCTAGGCAGAGGCCCCTGTTGCCAAAGGATCTCCATGGAAGGGCCCTGTGGGTTCCGTGTGTTTCCTTGAGGTAGTCAGAAACGACTGAGGGTAACTACATGAGCTCATGTTTGAAACCAGGCTACCCTGGCAAAACCTTATTTTCCTCCGTGGGAGGCGAGACTGTTGCGGTTTGAAAGCTGCCTGAAAAACACTCCTGCTGCCCATCTTCTCTTGGCTGCCTGAAGGCGTCACGAAAGTACTATGAGTGTACTCGTATGAGGCATGCTGGTCTCAGTGCCTTGCTGGGAGCTCCTCCAGGAGCACTCGGGAACTTACCAGCCAAAGAAATGGCACCCCAGGCCTCAGGTGCAAGTCCAGGTTTCTCCCATCGTAAGCTTCGGTGCGCCATAGTAGCGAAGAAGCATGTGTTAAAGGAATGCTTCAACTCTGTTACGTATTTCACGACTCGTTGTGCACTCACGTTCGTTGTCACATCTGTGAAAGGGTACTGTATGCCGTCCAACTCTTCTGTTGCGTTTGAGCCAACAGAAGCAAATGGGTTCGTTTGGTTTAACGCTGCGAAGGTGCCGCGGTAATGGCAAAGCTCTGCCCGGATCGCTCGACAGCTCTCGTTTGTACAGCATTCAAACGGCCTCAGGACCGCCGTTCTAAGCAGCCTGACATTCCACGCTGGTGTGCCCCAAGGAGGAATTTGGGGTCTGAGAAACGCCACTGTGCCTCACAAATGAAACCTGTGAACTCCCAAAGGACGTCTCCCTACGGCCGTCGGAAGCTAGATGTTGAGTTCCAGCCTGAAAACAACGGACAGCTTTCCCTGTGACAATGCTGGACTTCCGGGACCGTCCAGATTCACCAAGGCCTAACTTTTGCACGGCGGGGGAATGCTCTTGTGCATGTACGGCACTCCCCACGTGAAAACCTTTCTTAGCAGATGGAGGCAGGCTTTCCCTTGTACTAGGTAGCTAGGCAGAATCATCAGATAAACATGCTTTGTCATCGAGCTGGAAAGCGGGACACTGATGGGAAAGTTCACATTCTCCCGCTTTGCAAGCGACTTGCTTTTGGCTTCAAAGCTGCCTGAACAGCACTAGCGGCCCACCTTCTCTTCACTGCGGGATTGTCGCTGTGGGCCAAGGCTGCGTTCTCTCAATGCCAAAAGTGTGCTGCCAAGTCCCTTCTAGAAACTCATCCTACTGCACTCCAAATTCAGCTCCGGCCAATGAAAGCTGCCCTAAGGCCACAAGGGAAGTTCCAGGGTTTCATAGCAGCAGAGCTGGGTGTGCATTGGTATCCACGAAGCCATCCTCTGAAACGGAGCGCCTTAACTCTGCTATGCCCCTGGGGACACATAGGACAGTCGATCGTGCACCCGTTTCGCATGATGACCGCTGTGTGCCCGAAGAGCGTCCTCTGGCTTCTGAGGAACCCTCGGCGAAATAGGCCCCTGGGGAGCACTCTTCCCATTCACAGCAAGGGAAAAGTACTGCTTTCTGGGTTGCCAAGGAAGAGTGTCCCAGTCGTCAAAGAGCCTCGCGAAAGCAGTGCTGGGCAGACTCTGTTTGCAAGTCGACTGGCCTCAGTGACTGAAAGAGAACGCCCCCGCCGATACACGGTGTGCTGACGATTCAGGCCGGGGCTCAGGACAGCACTCTCACAGAAGCGAAAGCTAAGCTCTGCGTCCAGCCTGAAGACCAGTACACTCTTCACACTTAACTCTGTCGGGATGTGCAAGAGCCATGGTCACCGAGGCCTACCTAAGGTACTGAAGTACTTCCCCAGTTCAGCCTAGGCAGAGGCCCCTGTTGCCAAAGGATCTCCATGGAAGGGCCCTGTGGGTTCCGTGTGTTTCCTTGAGGTAGTCAGAAACGACTGAGGGTAACTACATGAGCTCATGTTTGAAACCAGGCTACCCTGGCAAAACCTTATTTTCCTCCGTGGGAGGCGAGACTGTTGCGGTTTGAAAGCTGCCTGAAAAACACTCCTGCTGCCCATCTTCTCTTGGCTGCCTGAAGGCGTCACGAAAGTACTATGAGTGTACTCGTATGAGGCATGCTGGTCTCAGTGCCTTGCTGGGAGCTCCTCCAGGAGCACTCGGGAACTTACCAGCCAAAGAAATGGCACCCCAGGCCTCAGGTGCAAGTCCAGGTTTCTCCCATCGTAAGCTTCGGTGCGCCATAGTAGCGAAGAAGCATGTGTTAAAGGAATGCTTCAACTCTGTTACGTATTTCACGACTCGTTGTGCACTCACGTTCGTTGTCACATCTGTGAAAGGGTACTGTATGCCGTCCAACTCTTCTGTTGCGTTTGAGCCAACAGAAGCAAATGGGTTCGTTTGGTTTAACGCTGCGAAGGTGCCGCGGTAATGGCAAAGCTCTGCCCGGATCGCTCGACAGCTCTCGTTTGTACAGCATTCAAACGGCCTCAGGACCGCCGTTCTAAGCAGCCTGACATTCCACGCTGGTGTGCCCCAAGGAGGAATTTGGGGTCTGAGAAACGCCACTGTGCCTCACAAATGAAACCTGTGAACTCCCAAAGGACGTCTCCCTACGGCCGTCGGAAGCTAGATGTTGAGTTCCAGCCTGAAAACAACGGACAGCTTTCCCTGTGACAATGCTGGACTTCCGGGACCATCCAGATTCACCAAGGCCTAACTTTTGCACGGCGGGGGAATGCTCTTGTGCATGTACGGCACTCCCCACGTGAAAACCTTTCTTAGCAGATGGAGGCAGGCTTTCCCTTGTACTAGGTAGCTAGGCAGAATCATCAGATAAACATGCTTTGTCATCGAGCTGGAAAGCGGGACACTGATGGGAAAGTCCACATTCTCCCGCTTTGCAAGCGACTTGCTTTTGGCTTCAAAGCTGCCTGAACAGCACTAGCGGCCCACCTTCTCTTCACTGTGGGATTGTCGCTGTGGGCCAAGGCTGCGTTCTCTCAATGCCAAAAGTGTGCTGCCAAGTCCCTTCTAGAAACTCATCCTACTGCACTCCAAATTCAGCTCCGGCCAATGAAAGCTGCCCTAAGGCCACAAGGGAAGTTCCAGGGTTTCATAGCAGCAGAGCTGGGTGTGCATTGGTATCCACGAAGCCATCCTCTGAAATGGAGCGCCTTAACTCTGCTATGCCCCTGGGGACACATAGGACAGTCGATCGTGCACCCGTTTCGCATGATGACCGCTGTGTGCCCGAAGAGCGTCCTCTGGCTTCTGAGGAACCCTCGGCGAAATAGGCCCCTGGGGAGCACTCTTCCCATTCACAGCAAGGGAAAAGTACTGCTTTCTGGGTTGCCAAGGAAGAGTGTCCCAGTCGTCAAAGAGCCTCGCGAAAGCAGTGCTGGGCAGACTCTGTTTGCAAGTCGACTGGCCTCAGTGACTGAAAGAGAACGCCCCCGCCGATACACGGTGTGCTGACGATTCAGGCCGGGGCTCAGGACAGCACTCTCACAGAAGCGAAAGCTAAGCTCTGCGTCCAGCCTGAAGACCAGTACACTCTTCACACTTAACTCTGTCGGGATGTGCAAGAGCCATGGTCACCGAGGCCTACCTAAGGTACTGAAGTACTTCCCCAGTTCAGCCTAGGCAGAGGCCCCTGTTGCCAAAGGATCTCCATGGAAGGGCCCTGTGGGTTCCGTGTGTTTCCTTGAGGTAGTCAGAAACGACTGAGGGTAACTACATGAGCTCATGTTTGAAACCAGGCTACCCTGGCAAAACCTTATTTTCCTCCGTGGGAGGCGAGACTGTTGCGGTTTGAAAGCTGCCTGAAAAACACTCCTGCTGCCCATCTTCTCTTGGCTGCCTGAAGGCGTCACGAAAGTACTATGAGTGTACTCGTATGAGGCATGCTGGTCTCAGTGCCTTGCTGGGAGCTCCTCCAGGAGCACTCGGGAACTTACCAGACAAAGAAATGGCACCCCAGGCCTCAGGTGCAAGTCCAGGTTTCTCCCATCGTAAGCTTCGGTGCGCCATAGTAGCGAAGAAGCATGTGTTAAAGGAATGCTTCAACTCTGTTACGTATTTCACGACTCGTTGTGCACTCACGTTCGTTGTCACATCTGTGAAAGGGTACTGTATGCCGTCCAACTCTTCTGTTGCGTTTGAGCCAACAGAAGCAAATGGGTTCGTTTGGTTTAACGCTGCGAAGGTGCCGCGGTAATGGCAAAGCTCTGCCCGGATCGCTCGACAGCTCTCGTTTGTACAGCATTCAAACGGCCTCAGGACCGCCGTTCTAAGCAGCCTGACATTCCACGCTGGTGTGCCCCAAGGAGGAATTTGGGGTCTGAGAAACGCCACTGTGCCTCACAAATGAAACCTGTGAACTCCCAAAGGACGTCTCCCTACGGCCGTCGGAAGCTAGATGTTGAGTTCCAGCCTGAAAACAACGGACAGCTTTCCCTGTGACAATGCTGGACTTCCGGGACCATCCAGATTCACCAAGGCCTAACTTTTGCACGGCGGGGGAATGCTCTTGTGCATGTACGGCACTCCCCACGTGAAAACCTTTCTTAGCAGATGGAGGCAGGCTTTCCCTTGTACTAGGTAGCTAGGCAGAATCATCAGATAAACATGCTTTGTCATCGAGCTGGAAAGCGGGACACTGATGGGAAAGTTCACATTCTCCCGCTTTGCAAGCGACTTGCTTTTGGCTTCAAAGCTGCCTGAACAGCACTAGCGGCCCACCTTCTCTTCACTGCGGGATTGTCGCTGTGGGCCAAGGCTGCGTTCTCTCAATGCCAAAAGTGTGCTGCCAAGTCCCTTCTAGAAACTCATCCTACTGCACTCCAAATTCAGCTCCGGCCAATGAAAGCTGCCCTAAGGCCACAAGGGAAGTTCCAGGGTTTCACAGCAGCAGAGCTGGGTGTGCATTGGTATCCACGAAGCCATCCTCTGAAATGGAGCGCCTTAACTCTGCTATGCCCCTGGGGACACATAGGACAGTCGATCGTGCACCCGTTTCGCATGATGACCGCTGTGTGCCCGAAGAGCGTCCTCTGGCTTCTGAGGAACCCTCGGCGAAATAGGCCCCTGGGGAGCACTCTTCCCATTCACAGCAAGGGAAAAGTACTGCTTTCTGGGTTGCCAAGGAAGAGTGTCCCAGTCGTCAAAGAGCCTCGCGAAAGCAGTGCTGGGCAGACTCTGTTTGCAAGTCGACTGGCCTCAGTGACTGAAAGAGAACGCCCCCGCCGATACACGGTGTGCTGACGATTCAGGCCGGGGCTCAGGACAGCACTCTCACAGAAGCGAAAGCTAAGCTCTGCGTCCAGCCTGAAGACCAGTACACTCTTCACACTTAACTCTGTCGGGATGTGCAAGAGCCATGGTCACCGAGGCCTACCTAAGGTACTGAAATACTTCCCCAGTTCAGCCTAGGCAGAGGCCCCTGTTGCCAAAGGATCTCCATGGAAGGGCCCTGTGGGTTCCGTGTGTTTCCTTGAGGTAGTCAGAAACGACTGAGGGTAACTACATGAGCTCATGTTTGAAACCAGGCTACCCTGGCAAAACCTTATTTTCCTCCGTGGGAGGCGAGACTGTTGCGGTTTGAAAGCTGCCTGAAAAACACTCCTGCTGCCCATCTTCTCTTGGCTGCCTGAAGGCGTCACGAAAGTACTATGAGTGTACTCGTATGAGGCCTGCTGGTCTCAGTGCCTTGCTGGGAGCTCCTCCAGGAGCACTCGGGAACTTACCAGCCAAAGAAATGGCACCCCAGGCCTCAGGTGCAAGTCCAGGTTTCTCCCATCGTAAGCTTCGGTGCGCCATAGTAGCGAAGAAGCATGTGTTAAAGGAATGCTTCAACTCTGTTACGTATTTCACGACTCGTTGTGCACTCACGTTCGTTGTCACATCTGTGAAAGGGTACTGTATGCCGTCCAACTCTTCTGTTGCGTTTGAGCCAACAGAAGCAAATGGGTTCGTTTGGTTTAACGCTGCGAAGGTGCCGCGGTAATGGCAAAGCTCTGCCCGGATCGCTCGACAGCTCTCGTTTGTACAGCATTCAAACGGCCTCAGGACCGCCGTTCTAAGCAGCCTGACATTCCACGCTGGTGTGCCCCAAGGAGGAATTTGGGGTCTGAGAAACGCCACTGTGCCTCACAAATGAAACCTGTGAACTCCCAAAGGACGTCTCCCTACGGCCGTCGGAAGCTAGATGTTGAGTTCCAGCCTGAAAACAACGGACAGCTTTCCCTGTGACAATGCTGGACTTCCGGGACCATCCAGATTCACCAAGGCCTAACTTTTGCACGGCGGGGGAATGCTCTTGTGCATGTACGGCACTCCCCACGTGAAAACCTTTCTTAGCAGATGGAGGCAGGCTTTCCCTTGTACTAGGTAGCTAGGCAGAATCATCAGATAAACATGCTTTGTCATCGAGCTGGAAAGCGGGACACTGATGGGAAAGTCCACATTCTCCCGCTTTGCAAGCGACTTGCTTTTGGCTTCAAAGCTGCCTGAACAGCACTAGCGGCCCACCTTCTCTTCACTGCGGGATTGTCGCTGTGGGCCAAGGCTGCGTTCTCTCAATGCCAAAAGTGTGCTGCCAAGTCCCTTCTAGAAACTCATCCTACTGCACTCCAAATTCAGCTCCGGCCAATGAAAGCTGCCCTAAGGCCACAAGGGAAGTTCCAGGGTTTCATAGCAGCAGAGCTGGGTGTGCATTGGTATCCACGAAGCCATCCTCTGAAATGGAGCGCCTTAACTCTGCTATGCCCCTGGGGACACATAGGACAGTCGATCGTGCACCCGTTTCGCATGATGACCGCTGTGTGCCCGAAGAGCGTCCTCTGGCTTCTGAGGAACCCTCGGCGAAATAGGCCCCTGGGGAGCACTCTTCCCATTCACAGCAAGGGAAAAGTACTGCTTTCTGGGTTGCCAAGGAAGAGTGTCCCAGTCGTCAAAGAGCCTCGCGAAAGCAGTGCTGGGCAGACTCTGTTTGCAAGTCGACTGGCCTCAGTGACTGAAAGAGAACGCCCCCGCCGATACACGGTGTGCTGACGATTCAGGCCGGGGCTCAGGACAGCACTCTCACAGAAGCGAAAGCTAAGCTCTGCGTCCAGCCTGAAGACCAGTACACTCTTCACACTTAACTCTGTCGGGATGTGCAAGAGCCATGGTCACCGAGGCCTACCTAAGGTACTGAAATACTTCCCCAGTTCAGCCTAGGCAGAGGCCCCTGTTGCCAAAGGATCTCCATGGAAGGGCCCTGTGGGTTCCGTGTGTTTCCTTGAGGTAGTCAGAAACGACTGAGGGTAACTACATGAGCTCATGTTTGAAACCAGGCTACCCTGGCAAAACCTTATTTTCCTCCGTGGGAGGCGAGACTGTTGCGGTTTGAAAGCTGCCTGAAAAACACTCCTGCTGCCCATCTTCTCTTGGCTGCCTGAAGGCGTCACGAAAGTACTATGAGTGTACTCGTATGAGGCCTGCTGGTCTCAGTGCCTTGCTGGGAGCTCCTCCAGGAGCACTCGGGAACTTACCAGCCAAAGAAATGGCACCCCAGGCCTCAGGTGCAAGTCCAGGTTTCTCCCATCGTAAGCTTCGGTGCGCCATAGTAGCGAAGAAGCATGTGTTAAAGGAATGCTTCAACTCTGTTACGTATTTCATGACTCGTTGTGCACTCACGTTCGTTGTCACATCTGTGAAAGGGTACTGTATGCCGTCCAACTCTTCTGTTGCGTTTGAGCCAACAGAAGCAAATGGGTTCGTTTGGTTTAACGCTGCGAAGGTGCCGCGGTAATGGCAAAGCTCTGCCCGGATCGCTCGACAGCTCTCGTTTGTACAGCATTCAAACGGCCTCAGGACCGCCGTTCTAAGCAGCCTGACATTCCACGCTGGTGTGCCCCAAGGAGGAATTTGGGGTCTGAGAAACGCCACTGTGCCTCACAAATGAAACCTGTGAACTCCCAAAGGACGTCTCCCTACGGCCGTCGGAAGCTAGATGTTGAGTTCCAGCCTGAAAACAACGGACAGCTTTCCCTGTGACAATGCTGGACTTCCGGGACCATCCAGATTCACCAAGGCCTAACTTTTGCACGGCGGGGGAATGCTCTTGTGCATGTACGGCACTCCCCACGTGAAAACCTTTCTTAGCAGATGGAGGCAGGCTTTCCCTTGTACTAGGTAGCTAGGCAGAATCATCAGATAAACATGCTTTGTCATCGAGCTGGAAAGCGGGACACTGATGGGAAAGTTCACATTCTCCCGCTTTGCAAGCGACTTGCTTTTGGCTTCAAAGCTGCCTGAACAGCACTAGCGGCCCACCTTCTCTTCACTGCGGGATTGTCGCTGTGGGCCAAGGCTGCGTTCTCTCAATGCCAAAAGTGTGCTGCCAAGTCCCTTCTAGAAACTCATCCTACTGCACTCCAAATTCAGCTCCGGCCAATGAAAGCTGCCCTAAGGCCACAAGGGAAGTTCCAGGGTTTCATAGCAGCAGAGCTGGGTGTGCATTGGTATCCACGAAGCCATCCTCTGAAATGGAGCGCCTTAACTCTGCTATGCCCCTGGGGACACATAGGACAGTCGATCGTGCACCCGTTTCGCATGATGACCGCTGTGTGCCCGAAGAGCGTCCTCTGGCTTCTGAGGAACCCTCGGCGAAATAGGCCCCTGGGGAGCACTCTTCCCATTCACAGCAAGGGAAAAGTACTGCTTTCTGGGTTGCCAAGGAAGAGTGTCCCAGTCGTCAAAGAGCCTCGCGAAAGCAGTGCTGGGCAGACTCTGTTTGCAAGTCGACTGGCCTCAGTGACTGAAAGAGAACGCCCCCGCCGATACACGGTGTGCTGACGATTCAGGCCGGGGCTCAGGACAGCACTCTCACAGAAGCGAAAGCTAAGCTCTGCGTCCAGCCTGAAGACCAGTACACTCTTCACACTTAACTCTGTCGGGATGTGCAAGAGCCATGGTCACCGAGGCCTACCTAAGGTACTGAAATACTTCCCCAGTTCAGCCTAGGCAGAGGCCCCTGTTGCCAAAGGATCTCCATGGAAGGGCCCTGTGGGTTCCGTGTGTTTCCTTGAGGTAGTCAGAAACGACTGAGGGTAACTACATGAGCTCATGTTTGAAACCAGGCTACCCTGGCAAAACCTTATTTTCCTCCGTGGGAGGCGAGACTGTTGCGGTTTGAAAGCTGCCTGAAAAACACTCCTGCTGCCCATCTTCTCTTGGCTGCCTGAAGGCGTCACGAAAGTACTATGAGTGTACTCGTATGAGGCCTGCTGGTCTCAGTGCCTTGCTGGGAGCTCCTCCAGGAGCACTCGGGAACTTACCAGCCAAAGAAATGGCACCCCAGGCCTCAGGTGCAAGTCCAGGTTTCTCCCATCGTAAGCTTCGGTGCGCCATAGTAGCGAAGAAGCATGTGTTAAAGGAATGCTTCAACTCTGTTACGTATTTCACGACTCGTTGTGCACTCACGTTCGTTGTCACATCTGTGAAAGGGTACTGTATGCCGTCCAACTCTTCTGTTGCGTTTGAGCCAACAGAAGCAAATGGGTTCGTTTGGTTTAACGCTGCGAAGGTGCCGCGGTAATGGCAAAGCTCTGCCCGGATCGCTCGACAGCTCTCGTTTGTACAGCATTCAAACGGCCTCAGGACCGCCGTTCTAAGCAGCCTGACATTCCACGCTGGTGTGCCCCAAGGAGGAATTTGGGGTCTGAGAAACGCCACTGTGCCTCACAAATGAAACCTGTGAACTCCCAAAGGACGTCTCCCTACGGCCGTCGGAAGCTAGATGTTGAGTTCCAGCCTGAAAACAACGGACAGCTTTCCCTGTGACAATGCTGGACTTCCGGGACCATCCAGATTCACCAAGGCCTAACTTTTGCACGGCGGGGGAATGCTCTTGTGCATGTACGGCACTCCCCACGTGAAAACCTTTCTTAGCAGATGGAGGCAGGCTTTCCCTTGTACTAGGTAGCTAGGCAGAATCATCAGATAAACATGCTTTGTCATCGAGCTGGAAAGCGGGACACTGATGGGAAAGTTCACATTCTCCCGCTTTGCAAGCGACTTGCTTTTGGCTTCAAAGCTGCCTGAACAGCACTAGCGGCCCACCTTCTCTTCACTGCGGGATTGTCGCTGTGGGCCAAGGCTGCGTTCTCTCAATGCCAAAAGTGTGCTGCCAAGTCCCTTCTAGAAACTCATCCTACTGCACTCCAAATTCAGCTCCGGCCAATGAAAGCTGCCCTAAGGCCACAAGGGAAGTTCCAGGGTTTCATAGCAGCAGAGCTGGGTGTGCATTGGTATCCACGAAGCCATCCTCTGAAATGGAGCGCCTTAACTCTGCTATGCCCCTGGGGACACATAGGACAGTCGATCGTGCACCCGTTTCGCATGATGACCGCTGTGTGCCCGAAGAGCGTCCTCTGGCTTCTGAGGAACCCTCGGCGAAATAGGCCCCTGGGGAGCACTCTTCCCATTCACAGCAAGGGAAAAGTACTGCTTTCTGGGTTGCCAAGGAAGAGTGTCCCAGTCGTCAAAGAGCCTCGCGAAAGCAGTGCTGGGCAGACTCTGTTTGCAAGTCGACTGGCCTCAGTGACTGAAAGAGAACGCCCCCGCCGATACACGGTGTGCTGACGATTCAGGCCGGGGCTCAGGACAGCACTCTCACAGAAGCGAAAGCTAAGCTCTGCGTCCAGCCTGAAGACCAGTACACTCTTCACACTTAACTCTGTCGGGATGTGCAAGAGCCATGGTCACCGAGGCCTACCTAAGGTACTGAAATACTTCCCCAGTTCAGCCTAGGCAGAGGCCCCTGTTGCCAAAGGATCTCCATGGAAGGGCCCTGTGGGTTCCGTGTGTTTCCTTGAGGTAGTCAGAAACGACTGAGGGTAACTACATGAGCTCATGTTTGAAACCAGGCTACCCTGGCAAAACCTTATTTTCCTCCGTGGGAGGCGAGACTGTTGCGGTTTGAAAGCTGCCTGAAAAACACTCCTGCTGCCCATCTTCTCTTGGCTGCCTGAAGGCGTCACGAAAGTACTATGAGTGTACTCGTATGAGGCCTGCTGGTCTCAGTGCCTTGCTGGGAGCTCCTCCAGGAGCACTCGGGAACTTACCAGCCAAAGAAATGGCACCCCAGGCCTCAGGTGCAAGTCCAGGTTTCTCCCATCGTAAGCTTCGGTGCGCCATAGTAGCGAAGAAGCATGTGTTAAAGGAATGCTTCAACTCTGTTACGTATTTCACGACTCGTTGTGCACTCACGTTCGTTGTCACATCTGTGAAAGGGTACTGTATGCCGTCCAACTCTTCTGTTGCGTTTGAGCCAACAGAAGCAAATGGGTTCGTTTGGTTTAACGCTGCGAAGGTGCCGCGGTAATGGCAAAGCTCTGCCCGGATCGCTCGACAGCTCTCGTTTGTACAGCATTCAAACGGCCTCAGGACCGCCGTTCTAAGCAGCCTGACATTCCACGCTGGTGTGCCCCAAGGAGGAATTTGGGGTCTGAGAAACGCCACTGTGCCTCACAAATGAAACCTGTGAACTCCCAAAGGACGTCTCCCTACGGCCGTCGGAAGCTAGATGTTGAGTTCCAGCCTGAAAACAACGGACAGCTTTCCCTGTGACAATGCTGGACTTCCGGGACCATCCAGATTCACCAAGGCCTAACTTTTGCACGGCGGGGGAATGCTCTTGTGCATGTACGGCACTCCCCACGTGAAAACCTTTCTTAGCAGATGGAGGCAGGCTTTCCCTTGTACTAGGTAGCTAGGCAGAATCATCAGATAAACATGCTTTGTCATCGAGCTGGAAAGCGGGACACTGATGGGAAAGTTCACATTCTCCCGCTTTGCAAGCGACTTGCTTTTGGCTTCAAAGCTGCCTGAACAGCACTAGCGGCCCACCTTCTCTTCACTGCGGGATTGTCGCTGTGGGCCAAGGCTGCGTTCTCTCAATGCCAAAAGTGTGCTGCCAAGTCCCTTCTAGAAACTCATCCTACTGCACTCCAAATTCAGCTCCGGCCAATGAAAGCTGCCCTAAGGCCACAAGGGAAGTTCCAGGGTTTCATAGCAGCAGAGCTGGGTGTGCATTGGTATCCACGAAGCCATCCTCTGAAACAGAGCGCCTTAACTCTGCTATGCCCTTGGGGACACATAGGACAGTCGATCGTGCACCCGTTTCGCATGATGACCGCTGTGTGCCCGAAGAGCGTCCTCTGGCTTCTGAGGAACCCTCGGCGAAATAGGCCCCTGGGGAGCACTCTTCCCATTCACAGCAAGGGAAAAGTACTGCTTTCTGGGTTGCCAAGGAAGAGTGTCCCAGTCGTCAAAGAGCCTCGCGAAAGCAGTGCTGGGCAGACTCTGTTTGCAAGTCGACTGGCCTCAGTGACTGAAAGAGAACGCCCCCGCCGATACACGGTGTGCTGACGATTCAGGCCGGGGCTCAGGACAGCACTCTCACAGAAGCGAAAGCTAAGCTCTGCGTCCAGCCTGAAGACCAGTACACTCTTCACACTTAACTCTGTCGGGATGTGCAAGAGCCATGGTCACCGAGGCCTACCTAAGGTACTGAAATACTTCCCCAGTTCAGCCTAGGCAGAGGCCCCTGTTGCCAAAGGATCTCCATGGAAGGGCCCTGTGGGTTCCGTGTGTTTCCTTGAGGTAGTCAGAAACGACTGAGGGTAACTACATGAGCTCATGTTTGAAACCAGGCTACCCTGGCAAAACCTTATTTTCCTCCGTGGGAGGCGAGACTGTTGCGGTTTGAAAGCTGCCTGAAAAACACTCCTGCTGCCCATCTTCTCTTGGCTGCCTGAAGGCGTCACGAAAGTACTATGAGTGTACTCGTATGAGGCCTGCTGGTCTCAGTGCCTTGCTGGGAGCTCCTCCAGGAGCACTCGGGAACTTACCAGCCAAAGAAATGGCACCCCAGGCCTCAGGTGCAAGTCCAGGTTTCTCCCATCGTAAGCTTCGGTGCGCCATAGTAGCGAAGAAGCATGTGTTAAAGGAATGCTTCAACTCTGTTACGTATTTCACGACTCGTTGTGCACTCACGTTCGTTGTCACATCTGTGAAAGGGTACTGTATGCCGTCCAACTCTTCTGTTGCGTTTGAGCCAACAGAAGCAAATGGGTTCGTTTGGTTTAACGCTGCGAAGGTGCCGCGGTAATGGCAAAGCTCTGCCCGGATCGCTCGACAGCTCTCGTTTGTACAGCATTCAAACGGCCTCAGGACCGCCGTTCTAAGCAGCCTGACATTCCACGCTGGTGTGCCCCAAGGAGGAATTTGGGGTCTGAGAAACGCCACTGTGCCTCACAAATGAAACCTGTGAACTCCCAAAGGACGTCTCCCTACGGCCGTCGGAAGCTAGATGTTGAGTTCCAGCCTGAAAACAACGGACAGCTTTCCCTGTGACAATGCTGGACTTCCGGGACCATCCAGATTCACCAAGGCCTAACTTTTGCACGGCGGGGGAATGCTCTTGTGCATGTACGGCACTCCCCACGTGAAAACCTTTCTTAGCAGATGGAGGCAGGCTTTCCCTTGTACTAGGTAGCTAGGCAGAATCATCAGATAAACATGCTTTGTCATCGAGCTGGAAAGCGGGACACTGATGGGAAAGTTCACATTCTCCCGCTTTGCAAGCGACTTGCTTTTGGCTTCAAAGCTGCCTGAACAGCACTAGCGGCCCACCTTCTCTTCACTGCGGGATTGTCGCTGTGGGCCAAGGCTGCGTTCTCTCAATGCCAAAAGTGTGCTGCCAAGTCCCTTCTAGAAACTCATCCTACTGCACTCCAAATTCAGCTCCGGCCAATGAAAGCTGCCCTAAGGCCACAAGGGAAGTTCCAGGGTTTCATAGCAGCAGAGCTGGGTGTGCATTGGTATCCACGAAGCCATCCTCTGAAACGGAGCGCCTTAACTCTGCTATGCCCCTGGGGACACATAGGACAGTCGATCGTGCACCCGTTTCGCATGATGACCGCTGTGTGCCCGAAGAGCGTCCTCTGGCTTCTGAGGAACCCTCGGCGAAATAGGCCCCTGGGGAGCACTCTTCCCATTCACAGCAAGGGAAAAGTACTGCTTTCTGGGTTGCCAAGGAAGAGTGTCCCAGTCGTCAAAGAGCCTCGCGAAAGCAGTGCTGGGCAGACTCTGTTTGCAAGTCGACTGGCCTCAGTGACTGAAAGAGAACGCCCCCGCCGATACACGGTGTGCTGACGATTCAGGCCGGGGCTCAGGACAGCACTCTCACAGAAGCGAAAGCTAAGCTCTGCGTCCAGCCTGAAGACCAGTACACTCTTCACACTTAACTCTGTCGGGATGTGCAAGAGCCATGGTCACCGAGGCCTACCTAAGGTACTGAAATACTTCCCCAGTTCAGCCTAGGCAGAGGCCCCTGTTGCCAAAGGATCTCCATGGAAGGGCCCTGTGGGTTCCGTGTGTTTCCTTGAGGTAGTCAGAAACGACTGAGGGTAACTACATGAGCTCATGTTTGAAACCAGGCTACCCTGGCAAAACCTTATTTTCCTCCGTGGGAGGCGAGACTGTTGCGGTTTGAAAGCTGCCTGAAAAACACTCCTGCTGCCCATCTTCTCTTGGCTGCCTGAAGGCGTCACGAAAGTACTATGAGTGTACTCGTATGAGGCCTGCTGGTCTCAGTGCCTTGCTGGGAGCTCCTCCAGGAGCACTCGGGAACTTACCAGCCAAAGAAATGGCACCCCAGGCCTCAGGTGCAAGTCCAGGTTTCTCCCATCGTAAGCTTCGGTGCGCCATAGTAGCGAAGAAGCATGTGTTAAAGGAATGCTTCAACTCTGTTACGTATTTCACGACTCGTTGTGCACTCACGTTCGTTGTCACATCTGTGAAAGGGTACTGTATGCCGTCCAACTCTTCTGTTGCGTTTGAGCCAACAGAAGCAAATGGGTTCGTTTGGTTTAACGCTGCGAAGGTGCCGCGGTAATGGCAAAGCTCTGCCCGGATCGCTCGGCAGCTCTCGTTTGTACAGCATTCAAACGGCCTCAGGACCGCCGTTCTAAGCAGCCTGACATTCCACGCTGGTGTGCCCCAAGGAGGAATTTGGGGTCTGAGAAACGCCACTGTGCCTCACAAATGAAACCTGTGAACTCCCAAAGGACGTCTCCCTACGGCCGTCGGAAGCTAGATGTTGAGTTCCAGCCTGAAAACAACGGACAGCTTTCCCTGTGACAATGCTGGACTTCCGGGACCGTCCAGATTCACCAAGGCCTAACTTTTGCACGGCGGGGGAATGCTCTTGTGCATGTACGGCACTCCCCACGTGAAAACCTTTCTTAGCAGATGGAGGCAGGCTTTCCCTTGTACTAGGTAGCTAGGCAGAATCATCAGATAAACATGCTTTGTCATCGAGCTGGAAAGCGGGACACTGATGGGAAAGTTCACATTCTCCCGCTTTGCAAGCGACTTGCTTTTGGCTTCAAAGCTGCCTGAACAGCACTAGCGGCCCACCTTCTCTTCACTGCGGGATTGTCGCTGTGGGCCAAGGCTGCGTTCTCTCAATGCCAAAAGTGTGCTGCCAAGTCCCTTCTAGAAACTCATCCTACTGCACTCCAAATTCAGCTCCGGCCAATGAAAGCTGCCCTAAGGCCACAAGGGAAGTTCCAGGGTTTCATAGCAGCAGAGCTGGGTGTGCATTGGTATCCACGAAGCCATCCTCTGAAACGGAGCGCCTTAACTCTGCTATGCCCCTGGGGACACATAGGACAGTCGATCGTGCACCCGTTTCGCATGATGACCGCTGTGTGCCCGAAGAGCGTCCTCTGGCTTCTGAGGAACCCTCGGCGAAATAGGCCCCTGGGGAGCACTCTTCCCATTCACAGCAAGGGAAAAGTACTGCTTTCTGGGTTGCCAAGGAAGAGTGTCCCAGTCGTCAAAGAGCCTCGCGAAAGCAGTGCTGGGCAGACTCTGTTTGCAAGTCGACTGGCCTCAGTGACTGAAAGAGAACGCCCCCGCCGATACACGGTGTGCTGACGATTCAGGCCGGGGCTCAGGACAGCACTCTCACAGAAGCGAAAGCTAAGCTCTGCGTCCAGCCTGAAGACCAGTACACTCTTCACACTTAACTCTGTCGGGATGTGCAAGAGCCATGGTCACCGAGGCCTACCTAAGGTACTGAAATACTTCCCCAGTTCAGCCTAGGCAGAGGCCCCTGTTGCCAAAGGATCTCCATGGAAGGGCCCTGTGGGTTCCGTGTGTTTCCTTGAGGTAGTCAGAAACGACTGAGGGTAACTACATGAGCTCATGTTTGAAACCAGGCTACCCTGGCAAAACCTTATTTTCCTCCGTGGGAGGCGAGACTGTTGCGGTTTGAAAGCTGCCTGAAAAACACTCCTGCTGCCCATCTTCTCTTGGCTGCCTGAAGGCGTCACGAAAGTACTATGAGTGTACTCGTATGAGGCCTGCTGGTCTCAGTGCCTTGCTGGGAGCTCCTCCAGGAGCACTCGGGAACTTACCAGCCAAAGAAATGGCACCCCAGGCCTCAGGTGCAAGTCCAGGTTTCTCCCATCGTAAGCTTCGGTGCGCCATAGTAGCGAAGAAGCATGTGTTAAAGGAATGCTTCAACTCTGTTACGTATTTCACGACTCGTTGTGCACTCACGTTCGTTGTCACATCTGTGAAAGGGTACTGTATGCCGTCCAACTCTTCTGTTGCGTTTGAGCCAACAGAAGCAAATGGGTTCGTTTGGTTTAACGCTGCGAAGGTGCCGCGGTAATGGCAAAGCTCTGCCCGGATCGCTCGGCAGCTCTCGTTTGTACAGCATTCAAACGGCCTCAGGACCGCCGTTCTAAGCAGCCTGACATTCCACGCTGGTGTGCCCCAAGGAGGAATTTGGGGTCTGAGAAACGCCACTGTGCCTCACAAATGAAACCTGTGAACTCCCAAAGGACGTCTCCCTACGGCCGTCGGAAGCTAGATGTTGAGTTCCAGCCTGAAAACAACGGACAGCTTTCCCTGTGACAATGCTGGACTTCCGGGACCGTCCAGATTCACCAAGGCCTAACTTTTGCACGGCGGGGGAATGCTCTTGTGCATGTACGGCACTCCCCACGTGAAAACCTTTCTTAGCAGATGGAGGCAGGCTTTCCCTTGTACTAGGTAGCTAGGCAGAATCATCAGATAAACATGCTTTGTCATCGAGCTGGAAAGCGGGACACTGATGGGAAAGTTCACATTCTCCCGCTTTGCAAGCGACTTGCTTTTGGCTTCAAAGCTGCCTGAACAGCACTAGCGGCCCACCTTCTCTTCACTGCGGGATTGTCGCTGTGGGCCAAGGCTGCGTTCTCTCAATGCCAAAAGTGTGCTGCCAAGTCCCTTCTAGAAACTCATCCTACTGCACTCCAAATTCAGCTCCGGCCAATGAAAGCTGCCCTAAGGCCACAAGGGAAGTTCCAGGGTTTCATAGCAGCAGAGCTGGGTGTGCATTGGTATCCACGAAGCCATCCTCTGAAACGGAGCGCCTTAACTCTGCTATGCCCCTGGGGACACATAGGACAGTCGATCGTGCACCCGTTTCGCATGATGACCGCTGTGTGCCCGAAGAGCGTCCTCTGGCTTCTGAGGAACCCTCGGCGAAATAGGCCCCTGGGGAGCACTCTTCCCATTCACAGCAAGGGAAAAGTACTGCTTTCTGGGTTGCCAAGGAAGAGTGTCCCAGTCGTCAAAGAGCCTCGCGAAAGCAGTGCTGGGCAGACTCTGTTTGCAAGTCGACTGGCCTCAGTGACTGAAAGAGAACGCCCCCGCCGATACACGGTGTGCTGACGATTCAGGCCGGGGCTCAGGACAGCACTCTCACAGAAGCGAAAGCTAAGCTCTGCGTCCAGCCTGAAGACCAGTACACTCTTCACACTTAACTCTGTCGGGATGTGCAAGAGCCATGGTCACCGAGGCCTACCTAAGGTACTGAAATACTTCCCCAGTTCAGCCTAGGCAGAGGCCCCTGTTGCCAAAGGATCTCCATGGAAGGGCCCTGTGGGTTCCGTGTGTTTCCTTGAGGTAGTCAGAAACGACTGAGGGTAACTACATGAGCTCATGTTTGAAACCAGGCTACCCTGGCAAAACCTTATTTTCCTCCGTGGGAGGCGAGACTGTTGCGGTTTGAAAGCTGCCTGAAAAACACTCCTGCTGCCCATCTTCTCTTGGCTGCCTGAAGGCGTCACGAAAGTACTATGAGTGTACTCGTATGAGGCATGCTGGTCTCAGTGCCTTGCTGGGAGCTCCTCCAGGAGCACTCGGGAACTTACCAGCCAAAGAAATGGCACCCCAGGCCTCAGGTGCAAGTCCAGGTTTCTCCCATCGTAAGCTTCGGTGCGCCATAGTAGCGAAGAAGCATGTGTTAAAGGAATGCTTCAACTCTGTTACGTATTTCACGACTCGTTGTGCACTCACGTTCGTTGTCACATCTGTGAAAGGGTACTGTATGCCGTCCAACTCTTCTGTTGCGTTTGAGCCAACAGAAGCAAATGGGTTCGTTTGGTTTAACGCTGCGAAGGTGCCGCGGTAATGGCAAAGCTCTGCCCGGATCGCTCGACAGCTCTCGTTTGTACAGCATTCAAACGGCCTCAGGACCGCCGTTCTAAGCAGCCTGACATTCCACGCTGGTGTGCCCCAAGGAGGAATTTGGGGTCTGAGAAACGCCACTGTGCCTCACAAATGAAACCTGTGAACTCCCAAAGGACGTCTCCCTACGGCCGTCGGAAGCTAGATGTTGAGTTCCAGCCTGAAAACAACGGACAGCTTTCCCTGTGACAATGCTGGACTTCCGGGACCATCCAGATTCACCAAGGCCTAACTTTTGCACGGCGGGGGAATGCTCTTGTGCATGTACGGCACTCCCCACGTGAAAACCTTTCTTAGCAGATGGAGGCAGGCTTTCCCTTGTACTAGGTAGCTAGGCAGAATCATCAGATAAACATGCTTTGTCATCGAGCTGGAAAGCGGGACACTGATGGGAAAGTTCACATTCTCCCGCTTTGCAAGCGACTTGCTTTTGGCTTCAAAGCTGCCTGAACAGCACTAGCGGCCCACCTTCTCTTCACTGCGGGATTGTCGCTGTGGGCCAAGGCTGCGTTCTCTCAATGCCAAAAGTGTGCTGCCAAGTCCCTTCTAGAAACTCATCCTACTGCACTCCAAATTCAGCTCCGGCCAATGAAAGCTGCCCTAAGGCCACAAGGGAAGTTCCAGGGTTTCATAGCAGCAGAGCTGGGTGTGCATTGGTATCCACGAAGCCATCCTCTGAAACGGAGCGCCTTAACTCTGCTATGCCCCTGGGGACACATAGGACAGTCGATCGTGCACCCGTTTCGCATGATGACCGCTGTGTGCCCGAAGAGCGTCCTCTGGCTTCTGAGGAACCCTCGGCGAAATAGGCCCCTGGGGAGCACTCTTCCCATTCACAGCAAGGGAAAAGTACTGCTTTCTGGGTTGCCAAGGAAGAGTGTCCCAGTCGTCAAAGAGCCTCGCGAAAGCAGTGCTGGGCAGACTCTGTTTGCAAGTCGACTGGCCTCAGTGACTGAAAGAGAACGCCCCCGCCGATACACGGTGTGCTGACGATTCAGGCCGGGGCTCAGGACAGCACTCTCACAGAAGCGAAAGCTAAGCTCTGCGTCCAGCCTGAAGACCAGTACACTCTTCACACTTAACTCTGTCGGGATGTGCAAGAGCCATGGTCACCGAGGCCTACCTAAGGTACTGAAATACTTCCCCAGTTCAGCCTAGGCAGAGGCCCCTGTTGCCAAAGGATCTCCATGGAAGGGCCCTGTGGGTTCCGTGTGTTTCCTTGAGGTAGTCAGAAACGACTGAGGGTAACTACATGAGCTCATGTTTGAAACCAGGCTACCCTGGCAAAACCTTATTTTCCTCCGTGGGAGGCGAGACTGTTGCGGTTTGAAAGCTGCCTGAAAAACACTCCTGCTGCCCATCTTCTCTTGGCTGCCTGAAGGCGTCACGAAAGTACTATGAGTGTACTCGTATGAGGCCTGCTGGTCTCAGTGCCTTGCTGGGAGCTCCTCCAGGAGCACTCGGGAACTTACCAGCCAAAGAAATGGCACCCCAGGCCTCAGGTGCAAGTCCAGGTTTCTCCCATCGTAAGCTTCGGTGCGCCATAGTAGCGAAGAAGCATGTGTTAAAGGAATGCTTCAACTCTGTTACGTATTTCACGACTCGTTGTGCACTCACGTTCGTTGTCACATCTGTGAAAGGGTACTGTATGCCGTCCAACTCTTCTGTTGCGTTTGAGCCAACAGAAGCAAATGGGTTCGTTTGGTTTAACGCTGCGAAGGTGCCGCGGTAATGGCAAAGCTCTGCCCGGATCGCTCGGCAGCTCTCGTTTGTACAGCATTCAAACGGCCTCAGGACCGCCGTTCTAAGCAGCCTGACATTCCACGCTGGTGTGCCCCAAGGAGGAATTTGGGGTCTGAGAAACGCCACTGTGCCTCACAAATGAAACCTGTGAACTCCCAAAGGACGTCTCCCTACGGCCGTCGGAAGCTAGATGTTGAGTTCCAGCCTGAAAACAACGGACAGCTTTCCCTGTGACAATGCTGGACTTCCGGGACCGTCCAGATTCACCAAGGCCTAACTTTTGCACGGCGGGGGAATGCTCTTGTGCATGTACGGCACTCCCCACGTGAAAACCTTTCTTAGCAGATGGAGGCAGGCTTTCCCTTGTACTAGGTAGCTAGGCAGAATCATCAGATAAACATGCTTTGTCATCGAGCTGGAAAGCGGGACACTGATGGGAAAGTTCACATTCTCCCGCTTTGCAAGCGACTTGCTTTTGGCTTCAAAGCTGCCTGAACAGCACTAGCGGCCCACCTTCTCTTCACTGCGGGATTGTCGCTGTGGGCCAAGGCTGCGTTCTCTCAATGCCAAAAGTGTGCTGCCAAGTCCCTTCTAGAAACTCATCCTACTGCACTCCAAATTCAGCTCCGGCCAATGAAAGCTGCCCTAAGGCCACAAGGGAAGTTCCAGGGTTTCATAGCAGCAGAGCTGGGTGTGCATTGGTATCCACGAAGCCATCCTCTGAAACGGAGCGCCTTAACTCTGCTATGCCCCTGGGGACACATAGGACAGTCGATCGTGCACCCGTTTCGCATGATGACCGCTGTGTGCCCGAAGAGCGTCCTCTGGCTTCTGAGGAACCCTCGGCGAAATAGGCCCCTGGGGAGCACTCTTCCCATTCACAGCAAGGGAAAAGTACTGCTTTCTGGGTTGCCAAGGAAGAGTGTCCCAGTCGTCAAAGAGCCTCGCGAAAGCAGTGCTGGGCAGACTCTGTTTGCAAGTCGACTGGCCTCAGTGACTGAAAGAGAACGCCCCCGCCGATACACGGTGTGCTGACGATTCAGGCCGGGGCTCAGGACAGCACTCTCACAGAAGCGAAAGCTAAGCTCTGCGTCCAGCCTGAAGACCAGTACACTCTTCACACTTAACTCTGTCGGGATGTGCAAGAGCCATGGTCACCGAGGCCTACCTAAGGTACTGAAGTACTTCCCCAGTTCAGCCTAGGCAGAGGCCCCTGTTGCCAAAGGATCTCCATGGAAGGGCCCTGTGGGTTCCGTGTGTTTCCTTGAGGTAGTCAGAAACGACTGAGGGTAACTACATGAGCTCATGTTTGAAACCAGGCTACCCTGGCAAAACCTTATTTTCCTCCGTGGGAGGCGAGACTGTTGCGGTTTGAAAGCTGCCTGAAAAACACTCCTGCTGCCCATCTTCTCTTGGCTGCCTGAAGGCGTCACGAAAGTACTATGAGTGTACTCGTATGAGGCCTGCTGGTCTCAGTGCCTTGCTGGGAGCTCCTCCAGGAGCACTCGGGAACTTACCAGCCAAAGAAATGGCACCCCAGGCCTCAGGTGCAAGTCCAGGTTTCTCCCATCGTAAGCTTCGGTGCGCCATAGTAGCGAAGAAGCATGTGTTAAAGGAATGCTTCAACTCTGTTACGTATTTCACGACTCGTTGTGCACTCACGTTCGTTGTCACATCTGTGAAAGGGTACTGTATGCCGTCCAACTCTTCTGTTGCGTTTGAGCCAACAGAAGCAAATGGGTTCGTTTGGTTTAACGCTGCGAAGGTGCCGCGGTAATGGCAAAGCTCTGCCCGGATCGCTCGGCAGCTCTCGTTTGTACAGCATTCAAACGGCCTCAGGACCGCCGTTCTAAGCAGCCTGACATTCCACGCTGGTGTGCCCCAAGGAGGAATTTGGGGTCTGAGAAACGCCACTGTGCCTCACAAATGAAACCTGTGAACTCCCAAAGGACGTCTCCCTACGGCCGTCGGAAGCTAGATGTTGAGTTCCAGCCTGAAAACAACGGACAGCTTTCCCTGTGACAATGCTGGACTTCCGGGACCGTCCAGATTCACCAAGGCCTAACTTTTGCACGGCGGGGGAATGCTCTTGTGCATGTACGGCACTCCCCACGTGAAAACCTTTCTTAGCAGATGGAGGCAGGCTTTCCCTTGTACTAGGTAGCTAGGCAGAATCATCAGATAAACATGCTTTGTCATCGAGCTGGAAAGCGGGACACTGATGGGAAAGTCCACATTCTCCCGCTTTGCAAGCGACTTGCTTTTGGCTTCAAAGCTGCCTGAACAGCACTAGCGGCCCACCTTCTCTTCACTGCGGGATTGTCGCTGTGGGCCAAGGCTGCGTTCTCTCAATGCCAAAAGTGTGCTGCCAAGTCCCTTCTAGAAACTCATCCTACTGCACTCCAAATTCAGCTCCGGCCAATGAAAGCTGCCCTAAGGCCACAAGGGAAGTTCCAGGGTTTCACAGCAGCAGAGCTGGGTGTGCATTGGTATCCACGAAGCCATCCTCTGAAACGGAGCGCCTTAACTCTGCTATGCCCCTGGGGACACATAGGACAGTCGATCGTGCACCCGTTTCGCATGATGACCGCTGTGTGCCCGAAGAGCGTCCTCTGGCTTCTGAGGAACCCTCGGCGAAATAGGCCCCTGGGGAGCACTCTTCCCATTCACAGCAAGGGAAAAGTACTGCTTTCTGGGTTGCCAAGGAAGAGTGTCCCAGTCGTCAAAGAGCCTCGCGAAAGCAGTGCTGGGCAGACTCTGTTTGCAAGTCGACTGGCCTCAGTGACTGAAAGAGAACGCCCCCGCCGATACACGGTGTGCTGACGATTCAGGCCGGGGCTCAGGACAGCACTCTCACAGAAGCGAAAGCTAAGCTCTGCGTCCAGCCTGAAGACCAGTACACTCTTCACACTTAACTCTGTCGGGATGTGCAAGAGCCATGGTCACCGAGGCCTACCTAAGGTACTGAAGTACTTCCCCAGTTCAGCCTAGGCAGAGGCCCCTGTTGCCAAAGGATCTCCATGGAAGGGCCCTGTGGGTTCCGTGTGTTTCCTTGAGGTAGTCAGAAACGACTGAGGGTAACTACATGAGCTCATGTTTGAAACCAGGCTACCCTGGCAAAACCTTATTTTCCTCCGTGGGAGGCGAGACTGTTGCGGTTTGAAAGCTGCCTGAAAAACACTCCTGCTGCCCATCTTCTCTTGGCTGCCTGAAGGCGTCACGAAAGTACTATGAGTGTACTCGTATGAGGCCTGCTGGTCTCAGTGCCTTGCTGGGAGCTCCTCCAGGAGCACTCGGGAACTTACCAGCCAAAGAAATGGCACCCCAGGCCTCAGGTGCAAGTCCAGGTTTCTCCCATCGTAAGCTTCGGTGCGCCATAGTAGCGAAGAAGCATGTGTTAAAGGAATGCTTCAACTCTGTTACGTATTTCACGACTCGTTGTGCACTCACGTTCGTTGTCACATCTGTGAAAGGGTACTGTATGCCGTCCAACTCTTCTGTTGCGTTTGAGCCAACAGAAGCAAATGGGTTCGTTTGGTTTAACGCTGCGAAGGTGCCGCGGTAATGGCAAAGCTCTGCCCGGATCGCTCGACAGCTCTCGTTTGTACAGCATTCAAACGGCCTCAGGACCGCCGTTCTAAGCAGCCTGACATTCCACGCTGGTGTGCCCCAAGGAGGAATTTGGGGTCTGAGAAACGCCACTGTGCCTCACAAATGAAACCTGTGAACTCCCAAAGGACGTCTCCCTACGGCCGTCGGAAGCTAGATGTTGAGTTCCAGCCTGAAAACAACGGACAGCTTTCCCTGTGACAATGCTGGACTTCCGGGACCGTCCAGATTCACCAAGGCCTAACTTTTGCACGGCGGGGGAATGCTCTTGTGCATGTACGGCACTCCCCACGTGAAAACCTTTCTTAGCAGATGGAGGCAGGCTTTCCCTTGTACTAGGTAGCTAGGCAGAATCATCAGATAAACATGCTTTGTCATCGAGCTGGAAAGCGGGACACTGATGGGAAAGTCCACATTCTCCCGCTTTGCAAGCGACTTGCTTTTGGCTTCAAAGCTGCCTGAACAGCACTAGCGGCCCACCTTCTCTTCACTGCGGGATTGTCGCTGTGGGCCAAGGCTGCGTTCTCTCAATGCCAAAAGTGTGCTGCCAAGTCCCTTCTAGAAACTCATCCTACTGCACTCCAAATTCAGCTCCGGCCAATGAAAGCTGCCCTAAGGCCACAAGGGAAGTTCCAGGGTTTCACAGCAGCAGAGCTGGGTGTGCATTGGTATCCACGAAGCCATCCTCTGAAACGGAGCGCCTTAACTCTGCTATGCCCCTGGGGACACATAGGACAGTCGATCGTGCACCCGTTTCGCATGATGACCGCTGTGTGCCCGAAGAGCGTCCTCTGGCTTCTGAGGAACCCTCGGCGAAATAGGCCCCTGGGGAGCACTCTTCCCATTCACAGCAAGGGAAAAGTACTGCTTTCTGGGTTGCCAAGGAAGAGTGTCCCAGTCGTCAAAGAGCCTCGCGAAAGCAGTGCTGGGCAGACTCTGTTTGCAAGTCGACTGGCCTCAGTGACTGAAAGAGAACGCCCCCGCCGATACACGGTGTGCTGACGATTCAGGCCGGGGCTCAGGACAGCACTCTCACAGAAGCGAAAGCTAAGCTCTGCGTCCAGCCTGAAGACCAGTACACTCTTCACACTTAACTCTGTCGGGATGTGCAAGAGCCATGGTCACCGAGGCCTACCTAAGGTACTGAAGTACTTCCCCAGTTCAGCCTAGGCAGAGGCCCCTGTTGCCAAAGGATCTCCATGGAAGGGCCCTGTGGGTTCCGTGTGTTTCCTTGAGGTAGTCAGAAACGACTGAGGGTAACTACATGAGCTCATGTTTGAAACCAGGCTACCCTGGCAAAACCTTATTTTCCTCCGTGGGAGGCGAGACTGTTGCGGTTTGAAAGCTGCCTGAAAAACACTCCTGCTGCCCATCTTCTCTTGGCTGCCTGAAGGTGTCACGAAAGTACTATGAGTGTACTCGTATGAGGCCTGCTGGTCTCAGTGCCTTGCTGGGAGCTCCTCCAGGAGCACTCGGGAACTTACCAGCCAAAGAAATGGCACCCCAGGCCTCAGGTGCAAGTCCAGGTTTCTCCCATCGTAAGCTTCGGTGCGCCATAGTAGCGAAGAAGCATGTGTTAAAGGAATGCTTCAACTCTGTTACGTATTTCACGACTCGTTGTGCACTCACGTTCGTTGTCACATCTGTGAAAGGGTACTGTATGCCGTCCAACTCTTCTGTTGCGTTTGAGCCAACAGAAGCAAATGGGTTCGTTTGGTTTAACGCTGCGAAGGTGCCGCGGTAATGGCAAAGCTCTGCCCGGATCGCTCGGCAGCTCTCGTTTGTACAGCATTCAAACGGCCTCAGGACCGCCGTTCTAAGCAGCCTGACATTCCACGCTGGTGTGCCCCAAGGAGGAATTTGGGGTCTGAGAAACGCCACTGTGCCTCACAAATGAAACCTGTGAACTCCCAAAGGACGTCTCCCTACGGCCGTCGGAAGCTAGATGTTGAGTTCCAGCCTGAAAACAACGGACAGCTTTCCCTGTGACAATGCTGGACTTCCGGGACCGTCCAGATTCACCAAGGCCTAACTTTTGCACGGCGGGGGAATGCTCTTGTGCATGTACGGCACTCCCCACGTGAAAACCTTTCTTAGCAGATGGAGGCAGGCTTTCCCTTGTACTAGGTAGCTAGGCAGAATCATCAGATAAACATGCTTTGTCATCGAGCTGGAAAGCGGGACACTGATGGGAAAGTTCACATTCTCCCGCTTTGCAAGCGACTTGCTTTTGGCTTCAAAGCTGCCTGAACAGCACTAGCGGCCCACCTTCTCTTCACTGCGGGATTGTCGCTGTGGGCCAAGGCTGCGTTCTCTCAATGCCAAAAGTGTGCTGCCAAGTCCCTTCTAGAAACTCATCCTACTGCACTCCAAATTCAGCTCCGGCCAATGAAAGCTGCCCTAAGGCCACAAGGGAAGTTCCAGGGTTTCACAGCAGCAGAGCTGGGTGTGCATTGGTATCCACGAAGCCATCCTCTGAAACGGAGCGCCTTAACTCTGCTATGCCCCTGGGGACACATAGGACAGTCGATCGTGCACCCGTTTCGCATGATGACCGCTGTGTGCCCGAAGAGCGTCCTCTGGCTTCTGAGGAACCCTCGGCGAAATAGGCCCCTGGGGAGCACTCTTCCCATTCACAGCAAGGGAAAAGTACTGCTTTCTGGGTTGCCAAGGAAGAGTGTCCCAGTCGTCAAAGAGCCTCGCGAAAGCAGTGCTGGGCAGACTCTGTTTGCAAGTCGACTGGCCTCAGTGACTGAAAGAGAACGCCCCCGCCGATACACGGTGTGCTGACGATTCAGGCCGGGGCTCAGGACAGCACTCTCACAGAAGCGAAAGCTAAGCTCTGCGTCCAGCCTGAAGACCAGTACACTCTTCACACTTAACTCTGTCGGGATGTGCAAGAGCCATGGTCACCGAGGCCTACCTAAGGTACTGAAGTACTTCCCCAGTTCAGCCTAGGCAGAGGCCCCTGTTGCCAAAGGATCTCCATGGAAGGGCCCTGTGGGTTCCGTGTGTTTCCTTGAGGTAGTCAGAAACGACTGAGGGTAACTACATGAGCTCATGTTTGAAACCAGGCTACCCTGGCAAAACCTTATTTTCCTCCGTGGGAGGCGAGACTGTTGCGGTTTGAAAGCTGCCTGAAAAACACTCCTGCTGCCCATCTTCTCTTGGCTGCCTGAAGGCGTCACGAAAGTACTATGAGTGTACTCGTATGAGGCCTGCTGGTCTCAGTGCCTTGCTGGGAGCTCCTCCAGGAGCACTCGGGAACTTACCAGCCAAAGAAATGGCACCCCAGGCCTCAGGTGCAAGTCCAGGTTTCTCCCATCGTAAGCTTCGGTGCGCCATAGTAGCGAAGAAGCATGTGTTAAAGGAATGCTTCAACTCTGTTACGTATTTCACGACTCGTTGTGCACTCACGTTCGTTGTCACATCTGTGAAAGGGTACTGTATGCCGTCCAACTCTTCTGTTGCGTTTGAGCCAACAGAAGCAAATGGGTTCGTTTGGTTTAACGCTGCGAAGGTGCCGCGGTAATGGCAAAGCTCTGCCCGGATCGCTCGGCAGCTCTCGTTTGTACAGCATTCAAACGGCCTCAGGACCGCCGTTCTAAGCAGCCTGACATTCCACGCTGGTGTGCCCCAAGGAGGAATTTGGGGTCTGAGAAACGCCACTGTGCCTCACAAATGAAACCTGTGAACTCCCAAAGGACGTCTCCCTACGGCCGTCGGAAGCTAGATGTTGAGTTCCAGCCTGAAAACAACGGACAGCTTTCCCTGTGACAATGCTGGACTTCCGGGACCGTCCAGATTCACCAAGGCCTAACTTTTGCACGGCGGGGGAATGCTCTTGTGCATGTACGGCACTCCCCACGTGAAAACCTTTCTTAGCAGATGGAGGCAGGCTTTCCCTTGTACTAGGTAGCTAGGCAGAATCATCAGATAAACATGCTTTGTCATCGAGCTGGAAAGCGGGACACTGATGGGAAAGTTCACATTCTCCCGCTTTGCAAGCGACTTGCTTTTGGCTTCAAAGCTGCCTGAACAGCACTAGCGGCCCACCTTCTCTTCACTGCGGGATTGTCGCTGTGGGCCAAGGCTGCGTTCTCTCAATGCCAAAAGTGTGCTGCCAAGTCCCTTCTAGAAACTCATCCTACTGCACTCCAAATTCAGCTCCGGCCAATGAAAGCTGCCCTAAGGCCACAAGGGAAGTTCCAGGGTTTCATAGCAGCAGAGCTGGGTGTGCATTGGTATCCACGAAGCCATCCTCTGAAACGGAGCGCCTTAACTCTGCTATGCCCCTGGGGACACATAGGACAGTCGATCGTGCACCCGTTTCGCATGATGACCGCTGTGTGCCCGAAGAGCGTCCTCTGGCTTCTGAGGAACCCTCGGCGAAATAGGCCCCTGGGGAGCACTCTTCCCATTCACAGCAAGGGAAAAGTACTGCTTTCTGGGTTGCCAAGGAAGAGTGTCCCAGTCGTCAAAGAGCCTCGCGAAAGCAGTGCTGGGCAGACTCTGTTTGCAAGTCGACTGGCCTCAGTGACTGAAAGAGAACGCCCCCGCCGATACACGGTGTGCTGACGATTCAGGCCGGGGCTCAGGACAGCACTCTCACAGAAGCGAAAGCTAAGCTCTGCGTCCAGCCTGAAGACCAGTACACTCTTCACACTTAACTCTGTCGGGATGTGCAAGAGCCATGGTCACCGAGGCCTACCTAAGGTACTGAAATACTTCCCCAGTTCAGCCTAGGCAGAGGCCCCTGTTGCCAAAGGATCTCCATGGAAGGGCCCTGTGGGTTCCGTGTGTTTCCTTGAGGTAGTCAGAAACGACTGAGGGTAACTACATGAGCTCATGTTTGAAACCAGGCTACCCTGGCAAAACCTTATTTTCCTCCGTGGGAGGCGAGACTGTTGCGGTTTGAAAGCTGCCTGAAAAACACTCCTGCTGCCCATCTTCTCTTGGCTGCCTGAAGGCGTCACGAAAGTACTATGAGTGTACTCGTATGAGGCCTGCTGGTCTCAGTGCCTTGCTGGGAGCTCCTCCAGGAGCACTCGGGAACTTACCAGCCAAAGAAATGGCACCCCAGGCCTCAGGTGCAAGTCCAGGTTTCTCCCATCGTAAGCTTCGGTGCGCCATAGTAGCGAAGAAGCATGTGTTAAAGGAATGCTTCAACTCTGTTACGTATTTCACGACTCGTTGTGCACTCACGTTCGTTGTCACATCTGTGAAAGGGTACTGTATGCCGTCCAACTCTTCTGTTGCGTTTGAGCCAACAGAAGCAAATGGGTTCGTTTGGTTTAACGCTGCGAAGGTGCCGCGGTAATGGCAAAGCTCTGCCCGGATCGCTCGGCAGCTCTCGTTTGTACAGCATTCAAACGGCCTCAGGACCGCCGTTCTAAGCAGCCTGACATTCCACGCTGGTGTGCCCCAAGGAGGAATTTGGGGTCTGAGAAACGCCACTGTGCCTCACAAATGAAACCTGTGAACTCCCAAAGGACGTCTCCCTACGGCCGTCGGAAGCTAGATGTTGAGTTCCAGCCTGAAAACAACGGACAGCTTTCCCTGTGACAATGCTGGACTTCCGGGACCGTCCAGATTCACCAAGGCCTAACTTTTGCACGGCGGGGGAATGCTCTTGTGCATGTACGGCACTCCCCACGTGAAAACCTTTCTTAGCAGATGGAGGCAGGCTTTCCCTTGTACTAGGTAGCTAGGCAGAATCATCAGATAAACATGCTTTGTCATCGAGCTGGAAAGCGGGACACTGATGGGAAAGTTCACATTCTCCCGCTTTGCAAGCGACTTGCTTTTGGCTTCAAAGCTGCCTGAACAGCACTAGCGGCCCACCTTCTCTTCACTGCGGGATTGTCGCTGTGGGCCAAGGCTGCGTTCTCTCAATGCCAAAAGTGTGCTGCCAAGTCCCTTCTAGAAACTCATCCTACTGCACTCCAAATTCAGCTCCGGCCAATGAAAGCTGCCCTAAGGCCACAAGGGAAGTTCCAGGGTTTCATAGCAGCAGAGCTGGGTGTGCATTGGTATCCACGAAGCCATCCTCTGAAACGGAGCGCCTTAACTCTGCTATGCCCCTGGGGACACATAGGACAGTCGATCGTGCACCCGTTTCGCATGATGACCGCTGTGTGCCCGAAGAGCGTCCTCTGGCTTCTGAGGAACCCTCGGCGAAATAGGCCCCTGGGGAGCACTCTTCCCATTCACAGCAAGGGAAAAGTACTGCTTTCTGGGTTGCCAAGGAAGAGTGTCCCAGTCGTCAAAGAGCCTCGCGAAAGCAGTGCTGGGCAGACTCTGTTTGCAAGTCGACTGGCCTCAGTGACTGAAAGAGAACGCCCCCGCCGATACACGGTGTGCTGACGATTCAGGCCGGGGCTCAGGACAGCACTCTCACAGAAGCGAAAGCTAAGCTCTGCGTCCAGCCTGAAGACCAGTACACTCTTCACACTTAACTCTGTCGGGATGTGCAAGAGCCATGGTCACCGAGGCCTACCTAAGGTACTGAAATACTTCCCCAGTTCAGCCTAGGCAGAGGCCCCTGTTGCCAAAGGATCTCCATGGAAGGGCCCTGTGGGTTCCGTGTGTTTCCTTGAGGTAGTCAGAAACGACTGAGGGTAACTACATGAGCTCATGTTTGAAACCAGGCTACCCTGGCAAAACCTTATTTTCCTCCGTGGGAGGCGAGACTGTTGCGGTTTGAAAGCTGCCTGAAAAACACTCCTGCTGCCCATCTTCTCTTGGCTGCCTGAAGGCGTCACGAAAGTACTATGAGTGTACTCGTATGAGGCCTGCTGGTCTCAGTGCCTTGCTGGGAGCTCCTCCAGGAGCACTCGGGAACTTACCAGCCAAAGAAATGGCACCCCAGGCCTCAGGTGCAAGTCCAGGTTTCTCCCATCGTAAGCTTCGGTGCGCCATAGTAGCGAAGAAGCATGTGTTAAAGGAATGCTTCAACTCTGTTACGTATTTCACGACTCGTTGTGCACTCACGTTCGTTGTCACATCTGTGAAAGGGTACTGTATGCCGTCCAACTCTTCTGTTGCGTTTGAGCCAACAGAAGCAAATGGGTTCGTTTGGTTTAACGCTGCGAAGGTGCCGCGGTAATGGCAAAGCTCTGCCCGGATCGCTCGACAGCTCTCGTTTGTACAGCATTCAAACGGCCTCAGGACCGCCGTTCTAAGCAGCCTGACATTCCACGCTGGTGTGCCCCAAGGAGGAATTTGGGGTCTGAGAAACGCCACTGTGCCTCACAAATGAAACCTGTGAACTCCCAAAGGACGTCTCCCTACGGCCGTCGGAAGCTAGATGTTGAGTTCCAGCCTGAAAACAACGGACAGCTTTCCCTGTGACAATGCTGGACTTCTGGGACCATCCAGATTCACCAAGGCCTAACTTTTGCACGGCGGGGGAATGCTCTTGTGCATGTACGGCACTCCCCACGTGAAAACCTTTCTTAGCAGATGGAGGCAGGCTTTCCCTTGTACTAGGTAGCTAGGCAGAATCATCAGATAAACATGCTTTGTCATCGAGCTGGAAAGCGGGACACTGATGGGAAAGTTCACATTCTCCCGCTTTGCAAGCGACTTGCTTTTGGCTTCAAAGCTGCCTGAACAGCACTAGCGGCCCACCTTCTCTTCACTGCGGGATTGTCGCTGTGGGCCAAGGCTGCGTTCTCTCAATGCCAAAAGTGTGCTGCCAAGTCCCTTCTAGAAACTCATCCTACTGCACTCCAAATTCAGCTCCGGCCAATGAAAGCTGCCCTAAGGCCACAAGGGAAGTTCCAGGGTTTCATAGCAGCAGAGCTGGGTGTGCATTGGTATCCACGAAGCCATCCTCTGAAACGGAGCGCCTTAACTCTGCTATGCCCCTGGGGACACATAGGACAGTCGATCGTGCACCCGTTTCGCATGATGACCGCTGTGTGCCCGAAGAGCGTCCTCTGGCTTCTGAGGAACCCTCGGCGAAATAGGCCCCTGGGGAGCACTCTTCCCATTCACAGCAAGGGAAAAGTACTGCTTTCTGGGTTGCCAAGGAAGAGTGTCCCAGTCGTCAAAGAGCCTCGCGAAAGCAGTGCTGGGCAGACTCTGTTTGCAAGTCGACTGGCCTCAGTGACTGAAAGAGAACGCCCCCGCCGATACACGGTGTGCTGACGATTCAGGCCGGGGCTCAGGACAGCACTCTCACAGAAGCGAAAGCTAAGCTCTGCGTCCAGCCTGAAGACCAGTACACTCTTCACACTTAACTCTGTCGGGATGTGCAAGAGCCATGGTCACCGAGGCCTACCTAAGGTACTGAAATACTTCCCCAGTTCAGCCTAGGCAGAGGCCCCTGTTGCCAAAGGATCTCCATGGAAGGGCCCTGTGGGTTCCGTGTGTTTCCTTGAGGTAGTCAGAAACGACTGAGGGTAACTACATGAGCTCATGTTTGAAACCAGGCTACCCTGGCAAAACCTTATTTTCCTCCGTGGGAGGCGAGACTGTTGCGGTTTGAAAGCTGCCTGAAAAACACTCCTGCTGCCCATCTTCTCTTGGCTGCCTGAAGGCGTCACGAAAGTACTATGAGTGTACTCGTATGAGGCCTGCTGGTCTCAGTGCCTTGCTGGGAGCTCCTCCAGGAGCACTCGGGAACTTACCAGCCAAAGAAATGGCACCCCAGGCCTCAGGTGCAAGTCCAGGTTTCTCCCATCGTAAGCTTCGGTGCGCCATAGTAGCGAAGAAGCATGTGTTAAAGGAATGCTTCAACTCTGTTACGTATTTCACGACTCGTTGTGCACTCACGTTCGTTGTCACATCTGTGAAAGGGTACTGTATGCCGTCCAACTCTTCTGTTGCGTTTGAGCCAACAGAAGCAAATGGGTTCGTTTGGTTTAACGCTGCGAAGGTGCCGCGGTAATGGCAAAGCTCTGCCCGGATCGCTCGACAGCTCTCGTTTGTACAGCATTCAAACGGCCTCAGGACCGCCGTTCTAAGCAGCCTGACATTCCACGCTGGTGTGCCCCAAGGAGGAATTTGGGGTCTGAGAAACGCCACTGTGCCTCACAAATGAAACCTGTGAACTCCCAAAGGACGTCTCCCTACGGCCGTCGGAAGCTAGATGTTGAGTTCCAGCCTGAAAACAACGGACAGCTTTCCCTGTGACAATGCTGGACTTCCGGGACCATCCAGATTCACCAAGGCCTAACTTTTGCACGGCGGGGGAATGCTCTTGTGCATGTACGGCACTCCCCACGTGAAAACCTTTCTTAGCAGATGGAGGCAGGCTTTCCCTTGTACTAGGTAGCTAGGCAGAATCATCAGATAAACATGCTTTGTCATCGAGCTGGAAAGCGGGACACTGATGGGAAAGTTCACATTCTCCCGCTTTGCAAGCGACTTGCTTTTGGCTTCAAAGCTGCCTGAACAGCACTAGCGGCCCACCTTCTCTTCACTGCGGGATTGTCGCTGTGGGCCAAGGCTGCGTTCTCTCAATGCCAAAAGTGTGCTGCCAAGTCCCTTCTAGAAACTCATCCTACTGCACTCCAAATTCAGCTCCGGCCAATGAAAGCTGCCCTAAGGCCACAAGGGAAGTTCCAGGGTTTCATAGCAGCAGAGCTGGGTGTGCATTGGTATCCACGAAGCCATCCTCTGAAACGGAGCGCCTTAACTCTGCTATGCCCCTGGGGACACATAGGACAGTCGATCGTGCACCCGTTTCGCATGATGACCGCTGTGTGCCCGAAGAGCGTCCTCTGGCTTCTGAGGAACCCTCGGCGAAATAGGCCCCTGGGGAGCACTCTTCCCATTCACAGCAAGGGAAAAGTACTGCTTTCTGGGTTGCCAAGGAAGAGTGTCCCAGTCGTCAAAGAGCCTCGCGAAAGCAGTGCTGGGCAGACTCTGTTTGCAAGTCGACTGGCCTCAGTGACTGAAAGAGAACGCCCCCGCCGATACACGGTGTGCTGACGATTCAGGCCGGGGCTCAGGACAGCACTCTCACAGAAGCGAAAGCTAAGCTCTGCGTCCAGCCTGAAGACCAGTACACTCTTCACACTTAACTCTGTCGGGATGTGCAAGAGCCATGGTCACCGAGGCCTACCTAAGGTACTGAAATACTTCCCCAGTTCAGCCTAGGCAGAGGCCCCTGTTGCCAAAGGATCTCCATGGAAGGGCCCTGTGGGTTCCGTGTGTTTCCTTGAGGTAGTCAGAAACGACTGAGGGTAACTACATGAGCTCATGTTTGAAACCAGGCTACCCTGGCAAAACCTTATTTTCCTCCGTGGGAGGCGAGACTGTTGCGGTTTGAAAGCTGCCTGAAAAACACTCCTGCTGCCCATCTTCTCTTGGCTGCCTGAAGGCGTCACGAAAGTACTATGAGTGTACTCGTATGAGGCCTGCTGGTCTCAGTGCCTTGCTGGGAGCTCCTCCAGGAGCACTCGGGAACTTACCAGCCAAAGAAATGGCACCCCAGGCCTCAGGTGCAAGTCCAGGTTTCTCCCATCGTAAGCTTCGGTGCGCCATAGTAGCGAAGAAGCATGTGTTAAAGGAATGCTTCAACTCTGTTACGTATTTCACGACTCGTTGTGCACTCACGTTCGTTGTCACATCTGTGAAAGGGTACTGTATGCCGTCCAACTCTTCTGTTGCGTTTGAGCCAACAGAAGCAAATGGGTTCGTTTGGTTTAACGCTGCGAAGGTGCCGCGGTAATGGCAAAGCTCTGCCCGGATCGCTCGACAGCTCTCGTTTGTACAGCATTCAAACGGCCTCAGGACCGCCGTTCTAAGCAGCCTGACATTCCACGCTGGTGTGCCCCAAGGAGGAATTTGGGGTCTGAGAAACGCCACTGTGCCTCACAAATGAAACCTGTGAACTCCCAAAGGACGTCTCCCTACGGCCGTCGGAAGCTAGATGTTGAGTTCCAGCCTGAAAACAACGGACAGCTTTCCCTGTGACAATGCTGGACTTCCGGGACCATCCAGATTCACCAAGGCCTAACTTTTGCACGGCGGGGGAATGCTCTTGTGCATGTACGGCACTCCCCACGTGAAAACCTTTCTTAGCAGATGGAGGCAGGCTTTCCCTTGTACTAGGTAGCTAGGCAGAATCATCAGATAAACATGCTTTGTCATCGAGCTGGAAAGCGGGACACTGATGGGAAAGTTCACATTCTCCCGCTTTGCAAGCGACTTGCTTTTGGCTTCAAAGCTGCCTGAACAGCACTAGCGGCCCACCTTCTCTTCACTGCGGGATTGTCGCTGTGGGCCAAGGCTGCGTTCTCTCAATGCCAAAAGTGTGCTGCCAAGTCCCTTCTAGAAACTCATCCTACTGCACTCCAAATTCAGCTCCGGCCAATGAAAGCTGCCCTAAGGCCACAAGGGAAGTTCCAGGGTTTCATAGCAGCAGAGCTGGGTGTGCATTGGTATCCACGAAGCCATCCTCTGAAATGGAGCGCCTTAACTCTGCTATGCCCCTGGGGACACATAGGACAGTCGATCGTGCACCCGTTTCGCATGATGACCGCTGTGTGCCCGAAGAGCGTCCTCTGGCTTCTGAGGAACCCTCGGCGAAATAGGCCCCTGGGGAGCACTCTTCCCATTCACAGCAAGGGAAAAGTACTGCTTTCTGGGTTGCCAAGGAAGAGTGTCCCAGTCGTCAAAGAGCCTCGCGAAAGCAGTGCTGGGCAGACTCTGTTTGCAAGTCGACTGGCCTCAGTGACTGAAAGAGAACGCCCCCGCCGATACACGGTGTGCTGACGATTCAGGCCGGGGCTCAGGACAGCACTCTCACAGAAGCGAAAGCTAAGCTCTGCGTCCAGCCTGAAGACCAGTACACTCTTCACACTTAACTCTGTCGGGATGTGCAAGAGCCATGGTCACCGAGGCCTACCTAAGGTACTGAAATACTTCCCCAGTTCAGCCTAGGCAGAGGCCCCTGTTGCCAAAGGATCTCCATGGAAGGGCCCTGTGGGTTCCGTGTGTTTCCTTGAGGTAGTCAGAAACGACTGAGGGTAACTACATGAGCTCATGTTTGAAACCAGGCTACCCTGGCAAAACCTTATTTTCCTCCGTGGGAGGCGAGACTGTTGCGGTTTGAAAGCTGCCTGAAAAACACTCCTGCTGCCCATCTTCTCTTGGCTGCCTGAAGGCGTCACGAAAGTACTATGAGTGTACTCGTATGAGGCCTGCTGGTCTCAGTGCCTTGCTGGGAGCTCCTCCAGGAGCACTCGGGAACTTACCAGCCAAAGAAATGGCACCCCAGGCCTCAGGTGCAAGTCCAGGTTTCTCCCATCGTAAGCTTCGGTGCGCCATAGTAGCGAAGAAGCATGTGTTAAAGGAATGCTTCAACTCTGTTACGTATTTCACGACTCGTTGTGCACTCACGTTCATTGTCACATCTGTGAAAGGGTACTGTATGCCGTCCAACTCTTCTGTTGCGTTTGAGCCAACAGAAGCAAATGGGTTCGTTTGGTTTAACGCTGCGAAGGTGCCGCGGTAATGGCAAAGCTCTGCCCGGATCGCTCGACAGCTCTCGTTTGTACAGCATTCAAACGGCCTCAGGACCGCCGTTCTAAGCAGCCTGACATTCCACGCTGGTGTGCCCCAAGGAGGAATTTGGGGTCTGAGAAACGCCACTGTGCCTCACAAATGAAACCTGTGAACTCCCAAAGGACGTCTCCCTACGGCCGTCGGAAGCTAGATGTTGAGTTCCAGCCTGAAAACAACGGACAGCTTTCCCTGTGACAATGCTGGACTTCTGGGACCATCCAGATTCACCAAGGCCTAACTTTTGCACGGCGGGGGAATGCTCTTGTGCATGTACGGCACTCCCCACGTGAAAACCTTTCTTAGCAGATGGAGGCAGGCTTTCCCTTGTACTAGGTAGCTAGGCAGAATCATCAGATAAACATGCTTTGTCATCGAGCTGGAAAGCGGGACACTGATGGGAAAGTTCACATTCTCCCGCTTTGCAAGCGACTTGCTTTTGGCTTCAAAGCTGCCTGAACAGCACTAGCGGCCCACCTTCTCTTCACTGCGGGATTGTCGCTGTGGGCCAAGGCTGCGTTCTCTCAATGCCAAAAGTGTGCTGCCAAGTCCCTTCTAGAAACTCATCCTACTGCACTCCAAATTCAGCTCCGGCCAATGAAAGCTGCCCTAAGGCCACAAGGGAAGTTCCAGGGTTTCATAGCAGCAGAGCTGGGTGTGCATTGGTATCCACGAAGCCATCCTCTGAAACGGAGCGCCTTAACTCTGCTATGCCCCTGGGGACACATAGGACAGTCGATCGTGCACCCGTTTCGCATGATGACCGCTGTGTGCCCGAAGAGCGTCCTCTGGCTTCTGAGGAACCCTCGGCGAAATAGGCCCCTGGGGAGCACTCTTCCCATTCACAGCAAGGGAAAAGTACTGCTTTCTGGGTTGCCAAGGAAGAGTGTCCCAGTCGTCAAAGAGCCTCGCGAAAGCAGTGCTGGGCAGACTCTGTTTGCAAGTCGACTGGCCTCAGTGACTGAAAGAGAACGCCCCCGCCGATACACGGTGTGCTGACGATTCAGGCCGGGGCTCAGGACAGCACTCTCACAGAAGCGAAAGCTAAGCTCTGCGTCCAGCCTGAAGACCAGTACACTCTTCACACTTAACTCTGTCGGGATGTGCAAGAGCCATGGTCACCGAGGCCTACCTAAGGTACTGAAATACTTCCCCAGTTCAGCCTAGGCAGAGGCCCCTGTTGCCAAAGGATCTCCATGGAAGGGCCCTGTGGGTTCCGTGTGTTTCCTTGAGGTAGTCAGAAACGACTGAGGGTAACTACATGAGCTCATGTTTGAAACCAGGCTACCCTGGCAAAACCTTATTTTCCTCCGTGGGAGGCGAGACTGTTGCGGTTTGAAAGCTGCCTGAAAAACACTCCTGCTGCCCATCTTCTCTTGGCTGCCTGAAGGCGTCACGAAAGTACTATGAGTGTACTCGTATGAGGCCTGCTGGTCTCAGTGCCTTGCTGGGAGCTCCTCCAGGAGCACTCGGGAACTTACCAGCCAAAGAAATGGCACCCCAGGCCTCAGGTGCAAGTCCAGGTTTCTCCCATCGTAAGCTTCGGTGCGCCATAGTAGCGAAGAAGCATGTGTTAAAGGAATGCTTCAACTCTGTTACGTATTTCACGACTCGTTGTGCACTCACGTTCGTTGTCACATCTGTGAAAGGGTACTGTATGCCGTCCAACTCTTCTGTTGCGTTTGAGCCAACAGAAGCAAATGGGTTCGTTTGGTTTAACGCTGCGAAGGTGCCGCGGTAATGGCAAAGCTCTGCCCGGATCGCTCGACAGCTCTCGTTTGTACAGCATTCAAACGGCCTCAGGACCGCCGTTCTAAGCAGCCTGACATTCCACGCTGGTGTGCCCCAAGGAGGAATTTGGGGTCTGAGAAACGCCACTGTGCCTCACAAATGAAACCTGTGAACTCCCAAAGGACGTCTCCCTACGGCCGTCGGAAGCTAGATGTTGAGTTCCAGCCTGAAAACAACGGACAGCTTTCCCTGTGACAATGCTGGACTTCCGGGACCATCCAGATTCACCAAGGCCTAACTTTTGCACGGCGGGGGAATGCTCTTGTGCATGTACGGCACTCCCCACGTGAAAACCTTTCTTAGCAGATGGAGGCAGGCTTTCCCTTGTACTAGGTAGCTAGGCAGAATCATCAGATAAACATGCTTTGTCATCGAGCTGGAAAGCGGGACACTGATGGGAAAGTTCACATTCTCCCGCTTTGCAAGCGACTTGCTTTTGGCTTCAAAGCTGCCTGAACAGCACTAGCGGCCCACCTTCTCTTCACTGCGGGATTGTCGCTGTGGGCCAAGGCTGCGTTCTCTCAATGCCAAAAGTGTGCTGCCAAGTCCCTTCTAGAAACTCATCCTACTGCACTCCAAATTCAGCTCCGGCCAATGAAAGCTGCCCTAAGGCCACAAGGGAAGTTCCAGGGTTTCATAGCAGCAGAGCTGGGTGTGCATTGGTATCCACGAAGCCATCCTCTGAAACGGAGCGCCTTAACTCTGCTATGCCCCTGGGGACACATAGGACAGTCGATCGTGCACCCGTTTCGCATGATGACCGCTGTGTGCCCGAAGAGCGTCCTCTGGCTTCTGAGGAACCCTCGGCGAAATAGGCCCCTGGGGAGCACTCTTCCCATTCACAGCAAGGGAAAAGTACTGCTTTCTGGGTTGCCAAGGAAGAGTGTCCCAGTCGTCAAAGAGCCTCGCGAAAGCAGTGCTGGGCAGACTCTGTTTGCAAGTCGACTGGCCTCAGTGACTGAAAGAGAACGCCCCCGCCGATACACGGTGTGCTGACGATTCAGGCCGGGGCTCAGGACAGCACTCTCACAGAAGCGAAAGCTAAGCTCTGCGTCCAGCCTGAAGACCAGTACACTCTTCACACTTAACTCTGTCGGGATGTGCAAGAGCCATGGTCACCGAGGCCTACCTAAGGTACTGAAATACTTCCCCAGTTCAGCCTAGGCAGAGGCCCCTGTTGCCAAAGGATCTCCATGGAAGGGCCCTGTGGGTTCCGTGTGTTTCCTTGAGGTAGTCAGAAACGACTGAGGGTAACTACATGAGCTCATGTTTGAAACCAGGCTACCCTGGCAAAACCTTATTTTCCTCCGTGGGAGGCGAGACTGTTGCGGTTTGAAAGCTGCCTGAAAAACACTCCTGCTGCCCATCTTCTCTTGGCTGCCTGAAGGCGTCACGAAAGTACTATGAGTGTACTCGTATGAGGCCTGCTGGTCTCAGTGCCTTGCTGGGAGCTCCTCCAGGAGCACTCGGGAACTTACCAGCCAAAGAAATGGCACCCCAGGCCTCAGGTGCAAGTCCAGGTTTCTCCCATCGTAAGCTTCGGTGCGCCATAGTAGCGAAGAAGCATGTGTTAAAGGAATGCTTCAACTCTGTTACGTATTTCACGACTCGTTGTGCACTCACGTTCGTTGTCACATCTGTGAAAGGGTACTGTATGCCGTCCAACTCTTCTGTTGCGTTTGAGCCAACAGAAGCAAATGGGTTCGTTTGGTTTAACGCTGCGAAGGTGCCGCGGTAATGGCAAAGCTCTGCCCGGATCGCTCGACAGCTCTCGTTTGTACAGCATTCAAACGGCCTCAGGACCGCCGTTCTAAGCAGCCTGACATTCCACGCTGGTGTGCCCCAAGGAGGAATTTGGGGTCTGAGAAACGCCACTGTGCCTCACAAATGAAACCTGTGAACTCCCAAAGGACGTCTCCCTACGGCCGTCGGAAGCTAGATGTTGAGTTCCAGCCTGAAAACAACGGACAGCTTTCCCTGTGACAATGCTGGACTTCCGGGACCATCCAGATTCACCAAGGCCTAACTTTTGCACGGCGGGGGAATGCTCTTGTGCATGTACGGCACTCCCCACGTGAAAACCTTTCTTAGCAGATGGAGGCAGGCTTTCCCTTGTACTAGGTAGCTAGGCAGAATCATCAGATAAACATGCTTTGTCATCGAGCTGGAAAGCGGGACACTGATGGGAAAGTTCACATTCTCCCGCTTTGCAAGCGACTTGCTTTTGGCTTCAAAGCTGCCTGAACAGCACTAGCGGCCCACCTTCTCTTCACTGCGGGATTGTCGCTGTGGGCCAAGGCTGCGTTCTCTCAATGCCAAAAGTGTGCTGCCAAGTCCCTTCTAGAAACTCATCCTACTGCACTCCAAATTCAGCTCCGGCCAATGAAAGCTGCCCTAAGGCCACAAGGGAAGTTCCAGGGTTTCATAGCAGCAGAGCTGGGTGTGCATTGGTATCCACGAAGCCATCCTCTGAAACGGAGCGCCTTAACTCTGCTATGCCCCTGGGGACACATAGGACAGTCGATCGTGCACCCGTTTCGCATGATGACCGCTGTGTGCCCGAAGAGCGTCCTCTGGCTTCTGAGGAACCCTCGGCGAAATAGGCCCCTGGGGAGCACTCTTCCCATTCACAGCAAGGGAAAAGTACTGCTTTCTGGGTTGCCAAGGAAGAGTGTCCCAGTCGTCAAAGAGCCTCGCGAAAGCAGTGCTGGGCAGACTCTGTTTGCAAGTCGACTGGCCTCAGTGACTGAAAGAGAACGCCCCCGCCGATACACGGTGTGCTGACGATTCAGGCCGGGGCTCAGGACAGCACTCTCACAGAAGCGAAAGCTAAGCTCTGCGTCCAGCCTGAAGACCAGTACACTCTTCACACTTAACTCTGTCGGGATGTGCAAGAGCCATGGTCACCGAGGCCTACCTAAGGTACTGAAATACTTCCCCAGTTCAGCCTAGGCAGAGGCCCCTGTTGCCAAAGGATCTCCATGGAAGGGCCCTGTGGGTTCCGTGTGTTTCCTTGAGGTAGTCAGAAACGACTGAGGGTAACTACATGAGCTCATGTTTGAAACCAGGCTACCCTGGCAAAACCTTATTTTCCTCCGTGGGAGGCGAGACTGTTGCGGTTTGAAAGCTGCCTGAAAAACACTCCTGCTGCCCATCTTCTCTTGGCTGCCTGAAGGCGTCACGAAAGTACTATGAGTGTACTCGTATGAGGCCTGCTGGTCTCAGTGCCTTGCTGGGAGCTCCTCCAGGAGCACTCGGGAACTTACCAGCCAAAGAAATGGCACCCCAGGCCTCAGGTGCAAGTCCAGGTTTCTCCCATCGTAAGCTTCGGTGCGCCATAGTAGCGAAGAAGCATGTGTTAAAGGAATGCTTCAACTCTGTTACGTATTTCACGACTCGTTGTGCACTCACGTTCGTTGTCACATCTGTGAAAGGGTACTGTATGCCGTCCAACTCTTCTGTTGCGTTTGAGCCAACAGAAGCAAATGGGTTCGTTTGGTTTAACGCTGCGAAGGTGCCGCGGTAATGGCAAAGCTCTGCCCGGATCGCTCGACAGCTCTCGTTTGTACAGCATTCAAACGGCCTCAGGACCGCCGTTCTAAGCAGCCTGACATTCCACGCTGGTGTGCCCCAAGGAGGAATTTGGGGTCTGAGAAACGCCACTGTGCCTCACAAATGAAACCTGTGAACTCCCAAAGGACGTCTCCCTACGGCCGTCGGAAGCTAGATGTTGAGTTCCAGCCTGAAAACAACGGACAGCTTTCCCTGTGACAATGCTGGACTTCCGGGACCATCCAGATTCACCAAGGCCTAACTTTTGCACGGCGGGGGAATGCTCTTGTGCATGTACGGCACTCCCCACGTGAAAACCTTTCTTAGCAGATGGAGGCAGGCTTTCCCTTGTACTAGGTAGCTAGGCAGAATCATCAGATAAACATGCTTTGTCATCGAGCTGGAAAGCGGGACACTGATGGGAAAGTTCACATTCTCCCGCTTTGCAAGCGACTTGCTTTTGGCTTCAAAGCTGCCTGAACAGCACTAGCGGCCCACCTTCTCTTCACTGCGGGATTGTCGCTGTGGGCCAAGGCTGCGTTCTCTCAATGCCAAAAGTGTGCTGCCAAGTCCCTTCTAGAAACTCATCCTACTGCACTCCAAATTCAGCTCCGGCCAATGAAAGCTGCCCTAAGGCCACAAGGGAAGTTCCAGGGTTTCATAGCAGCAGAGCTGGGTGTGCATTGGTATCCACGAAGCCATCCTCTGAAACGGAGCGCCTTAACTCTGCTATGCCCCTGGGGACACATAGGACAGTCGATCGTGCACCCGTTTCGCATGATGACCGCTGTGTGCCCGAAGAGCGTCCTCTGGCTTCTGAGGAACCCTCGGCGAAATAGGCCCCTGGGGAGCACTCTTCCCATTCACAGCAAGGGAAAAGTACTGCTTTCTGGGTTGCCAAGGAAGAGTGTCCCAGTCGTCAAAGAGCCTCGCGAAAGCAGTGCTGGGCAGACTCTGTTTGCAAGTCGACTGGCCTCAGTGACTGAAAGAGAACGCCCCCGCCGATACACGGTGTGCTGACGATTCAGGCCGGGGCTCAGGACAGCACTCTCACAGAAGCGAAAGCTAAGCTCTGCGTCCAGCCTGAAGACCAGTACACTCTTCACACTTAACTCTGTCGGGATGTGCAAGAGCCATGGTCACCGAGGCCTACCTAAGGTACTGAAATACTTCCCCAGTTCAGCCTAGGCAGAGGCCCCTGTTGCCAAAGGATCTCCATGGAAGGGCCCTGTGGGTTCCGTGTGTTTCCTTGAGGTAGTCAGAAACGACTGAGGGTAACTACATGAGCTCATGTTTGAAACCAGGCTACCCTGGCAAAACCTTATTTTCCTCCGTGGGAGGCGAGACTGTTGCGGTTTGAAAGCTGCCTGAAAAACACTCCTGCTGCCCATCTTCTCTTGGCTGCCTGAAGGCGTCACGAAAGTACTATGAGTGTACTCGTATGAGGCCTGCTGGTCTCAGTGCCTTGCTGGGAGCTCCTCCAGGAGCACTCGGGAACTTACCAGCCAAAGAAATGGCACCCCAGGCCTCAGGTGCAAGTCCAGGTTTCTCCCATCGTAAGCTTCGGTGCGCCATAGTAGCGAAGAAGCATGTGTTAAAGGAATGCTTCAACTCTGTTACGTATTTCACGACTCGTTGTGCACTCACGTTCGTTGTCACATCTGTGAAAGGGTACTGTATGCCGTCCAACTCTTCTGTTGCGTTTGAGCCAACAGAAGCAAATGGGTTCGTTTGGTTTAACGCTGCGAAGGTGCCGCGGTAATGGCAAAGCTCTGCCCGGATCGCTCGACAGCTCTCGTTTGTACAGCATTCAAACGGCCTCAGGACCGCCGTTCTAAGCAGCCTGACATTCCACGCTGGTGTGCCCCAAGGAGGAATTTGGGGTCTGAGAAACGCCACTGTGCCTCACAAATGAAACCTGTGAACTCCCAAAGGACGTCTCCCTACGGCCGTCGGAAGCTAGATGTTGAGTTCCAGCCTGAAAACAACGGACAGCTTTCCCTGTGACAATGCTGGACTTCCGGGACCATCCAGATTCACCAAGGCCTAACTTTTGCACGGCGGGGGAATGCTCTTGTGCATGTACGGCACTCCCCACGTGAAAACCTTTCTTAGCAGATGGAGGCAGGCTTTCCCTTGTACTAGGTAGCTAGGCAGAATCATCAGATAAACATGCTTTGTCATCGAGCTGGAAAGCGGGACACTGATGGGAAAGTTCACATTCTCCCGCTTTGCAAGCGACTTGCTTTTGGCTTCAAAGCTGCCTGAACAGCACTAGCGGCCCACCTTCTCTTCACTGCGGGATTGTCGCTGTGGGCCAAGGCTGCGTTCTCTCAATGCCAAAAGTGTGCTGCCAAGTCCCTTCTAGAAACTCATCCTACTGCACTCCAAATTCAGCTCCGGCCAATGAAAGCTGCCCTAAGGCCACAAGGGAAGTTCCAGGGTTTCATAGCAGCAGAGCTGGGTGTGCATTGGTATCCACGAAGCCATCCTCTGAAACGGAGCGCCTTAACTCTGCTATGCCCCTGGGGACACATAGGACAGTCGATCGTGCACCCGTTTCGCATGATGACCGCTGTGTGCCCGAAGAGCGTCCTCTGGCTTCTGAGGAACCCTCGGCGAAATAGGCCCCTGGGGAGCACTCTTCCCATTCACAGCAAGGGAAAAGTACTGCTTTCTGGGTTGCCAAGGAAGAGTGTCCCAGTCGTCAAAGAGCCTCGCGAAAGCAGTGCTGGGCAGACTCTGTTTGCAAGTCGACTGGCCTCAGTGACTGAAAGAGAACGCCCCCGCCGATACACGGTGTGCTGACGATTCAGGCCGGGGCTCAGGACAGCACTCTCACAGAAGCGAAAGCTAAGCTCTGCGTCCAGCCTGAAGACCAGTACACTCTTCACACTTAACTCTGTCGGGATGTGCAAGAGCCATGGTCACCGAGGCCTACCTAAGGTACTGAAATACTTCCCCAGTTCAGCCTAGGCAGAGGCCCCTGTTGCCAAAGGATCTCCATGGAAGGGCCCTGTGGGTTCCGTGTGTTTCCTTGAGGTAGTCAGAAACGACTGAGGGTAACTACATGAGCTCATGTTTGAAACCAGGCTACCCTGGCAAAACCTTATTTTCCTCCGTGGGAGGCGAGACTGTTGCGGTTTGAAAGCTGCCTGAAAAACACTCCTGCTGCCCATCTTCTCTTGGCTGCCTGAAGGCGTCACGAAAGTACTATGAGTGTACTCGTATGAGGCCTGCTGGTCTCAGTGCCTTGCTGGGAGCTCCTCCAGGAGCACTCGGGAACTTACCAGCCAAAGAAATGGCACCCCAGGCCTCAGGTGCAAGTCCAGGTTTCTCCCATCGTAAGCTTCGGTGCGCCATAGTAGCGAAGAAGCATGTGTTAAAGGAATGCTTCAACTCTGTTACGTATTTCACGACTCGTTGTGCACTCACGTTCGTTGTCACATCTGTGAAAGGGTACTGTATGCCGTCCAACTCTTCTGTTGCGTTTGAGCCAACAGAAGCAAATGGGTTCGTTTGGTTTAACGCTGCGAAGGTGCCGCGGTAATGGCAAAGCTCTGCCCGGATCGCTCGACAGCTCTCGTTTGTACAGCATTCAAACGGCCTCAGGACCGCCGTTCTAAGCAGCCTGACATTCCACGCTGGTGTGCCCCAAGGAGGAATTTGGGGTCTGAGAAACGCCACTGTGCCTCACAAATGAAACCTGTGAACTCCCAAAGGACGTCTCCCTACGGCCGTCGGAAGCTAGATGTTGAGTTCCAGCCTGAAAACAACGGACAGCTTTCCCTGTGACAATGCTGGACTTCCGGGACCATCCAGATTCACCAAGGCCTAACTTTTGCACGGCGGGGGAATGCTCTTGTGCATGTACGGCACTCCCCACGTGAAAACCTTTCTTAGCAGATGGAGGCAGGCTTTCCCTTGTACTAGGTAGCTAGGCAGAATCATCAGATAAACATGCTTTGTCATCGAGCTGGAAAGCGGGACACTGATGGGAAAGTTCACATTCTCCCGCTTTGCAAGCGACTTGCTTTTGGCTTCAAAGCTGCCTGAACAGCACTAGCGGCCCACCTTCTCTTCACTGCGGGATTGTCGCTGTGGGCCAAGGCTGCGTTCTCTCAATGCCAAAAGTGTGCTGCCAAGTCCCTTCTAGAAACTCATCCTACTGCACTCCAAATTCAGCTCCGGCCAATGAAAGCTGCCCTAAGGCCACAAGGGAAGTTCCAGGGTTTCATAGCAGCAGAGCTGGGTGTGCATTGGTATCCACGAAGCCATCCTCTGAAACGGAGCGCCTTAACTCTGCTATGCCCCTGGGGACACATAGGACAGTCGATCGTGCACCCGTTTCGCATGATGACCGCTGTGTGCCCGAAGAGCGTCCTCTGGCTTCTGAGGAACCCTCGGCGAAATAGGCCCCTGGGGAGCACTCTTCCCATTCACAGCAAGGGAAAAGTACTGCTTTCTGGGTTGCCAAGGAAGAGTGTCCCAGTCGTCAAAGAGCCTCGCGAAAGCAGTGCTGGGCAGACTCTGTTTGCAAGTCGACTGGCCTCAGTGACTGAAAGAGAACGCCCCCGCCGATACACGGTGTGCTGACGATTCAGGCCGGGGCTCAGGACAGCACTCTCACAGAAGCGAAAGCTAAGCTCTGCGTCCAGCCTGAAGACCAGTACACTCTTCACACTTAACTCTGTCGGGATGTGCAAGAGCCATGGTCACCGAGGCCTACCTAAGGTACTGAAATACTTCCCCAGTTCAGCCTAGGCAGAGGCCCCTGTTGCCAAAGGATCTCCATGGAAGGGCCCTGTGGGTTCCGTGTGTTTCCTTGAGGTAGTCAGAAACGACTGAGGGTAACTACATGAGCTCATGTTTGAAACCAGGCTACCCTGGCAAAACCTTATTTTCCTCCGTGGGAGGCGAGACTGTTGCGGTTTGAAAGCTGCCTGAAAAACACTCCTGCTGCCCATCTTCTCTTGGCTGCCTGAAGGCGTCACGAAAGTACTATGAGTGTACTCGTATGAGGCCTGCTGGTCTCAGTGCCTTGCTGGGAGCTCCTCCAGGAGCACTCGGGAACTTACCAGCCAAAGAAATGGCACCCCAGGCCTCAGGTGCAAGTCCAGGTTTCTCCCATCGTAAGCTTCGGTGCGCCATAGTAGCGAAGAAGCATGTGTTAAAGGAATGCTTCAACTCTGTTACGTATTTCACGACTCGTTGTGCACTCACGTTCGTTGTCACATCTGTGAAAGGGTACTGTATGCCGTCCAACTCTTCTGTTGCGTTTGAGCCAACAGAAGCAAATGGGTTCGTTTGGTTTAACGCTGCGAAGGTGCCGCGGTAATGGCAAAGCTCTGCCCGGATCGCTCGACAGCTCTCGTTTGTACAGCATTCAAACGGCCTCAGGACCGCCGTTCTAAGCAGCCTGACATTCCACGCTGGTGTGCCCCAAGGAGGAATTTGGGGTCTGAGAAACGCCACTGTGCCTCACAAATGAAACCTGTGAACTCCCAAAGGACGTCTCCCTACGGCCGTCGGAAGCTAGATGTTGAGTTCCAGCCTGAAAACAACGGACAGCTTTCCCTGTGACAATGCTGGACTTCCGGGACCATCCAGATTCACCAAGGCCTAACTTTTGCACGGCGGGGGAATGCTCTTGTGCATGTACGGCACTCCCCACGTGAAAACCTTTCTTAGCAGATGGAGGCAGGCTTTCCCTTGTACTAGGTAGCTAGGCAGAATCATCAGATAAACATGCTTTGTCATCGAGCTGGAAAGCGGGACACTGATGGGAAAGTTCACATTCTCCCGCTTTGCAAGCGACTTGCTTTTGGCTTCAAAGCTGCCTGAACAGCACTAGCGGCCCACCTTCTCTTCACTGCGGGATTGTCGCTGTGGGCCAAGGCTGCGTTCTCTCAATGCCAAAAGTGTGCTGCCAAGTCCCTTCTAGAAACTCATCCTACTGCACTCCAAATTCAGCTCCGGCCAATGAAAGCTGCCCTAAGGCCACAAGGGAAGTTCCAGGGTTTCATAGCAGCAGAGCTGGGTGTGCATTGGTATCCACGAAGCCATCCTCTGAAATGGAGCGCCTTAACTCTGCTATGCCCCTGGGGACACATAGGACAGTCGATCGTGCACCCGTTTCGCATGATGACCGCTGTGTGCCCGAAGAGCGTCCTCTGGCTTCTGAGGAACCCTCGGCGAAATAGGCCCCTGGGGAGCACTCTTCCCATTCACAGCAAGGGAAAAGTACTGCTTTCTGGGTTGCCAAGGAAGAGTGTCCCAGTCGTCAAAGAGCCTCGCGAAAGCAGTGCTGGGCAGACTCTGTTTGCAAGTCGACTGGCCTCAGTGACTGAAAGAGAACGCCCCCGCCGATACACGGTGTGCTGACGATTCAGGCCGGGGCTCAGGACAGCACTCTCACAGAAGCGAAAGCTAAGCTCTGCGTCCAGCCTGAAGACCAGTACACTCTTCACACTTAACTCTGTCGGGATGTGCAAGAGCCATGGTCACCGAGGCCTACCTAAGGTACTGAAATACTTCCCCAGTTCAGCCTAGGCAGAGGCCCCTGTTGCCAAAGGATCTCCATGGAAGGGCCCTGTGGGTTCCGTGTGTTTCCTTGAGGTAGTCAGAAACGACTGAGGGTAACTACATGAGCTCATGTTTGAAACCAGGCTACCCTGGCAAAACCTTATTTTCCTCCGTGGGAGGCGAGACTGTTGCGGTTTGAAAGCTGCCTGAAAAACACTCCTGCTGCCCATCTTCTCTTGGCTGCCTGAAGGCGTCACGAAAGTACTATGAGTGTACTCGTATGAGGCCTGCTGGTCTCAGTGCCTTGCTGGGAGCTCCTCCAGGAGCACTCGGGAACTTACCAGCCAAAGAAATGGCACCCCAGGCCTCAGGTGCAAGTCCAGGTTTCTCCCATCGTAAGCTTCGGTGCGCCATAGTAGCGAAGAAGCATGTGTTAAAGGAATGCTTCAACTCTGTTACGTATTTCACGACTCGTTGTGCACTCACGTTCGTTGTCACATCTGTGAAAGGGTACTGTATGCCGTCCAACTCTTCTGTTGCGTTTGAGCCAACAGAAGCAAATGGGTTCGTTTGGTTTAACGCTGCGAAGGTGCCGCGGTAATGGCAAAGCTCTGCCCGGATCGCTCGACAGCTCTCGTTTGTACAGCATTCAAACGGCCTCAGGACCGCCGTTCTAAGCAGCCTGACATTCCACGCTGGTGTGCCCCAAGGAGGAATTTGGGGTCTGAGAAACGCCACTGTGCCTCACAAATGAAACCTGTGAACTCCCAAAGGACGTCTCCCTACGGCCGTCGGAAGCTAGATGTTGAGTTCCAGCCTGAAAACAACGGACAGCTTTCCCTGTGACAATGCTGGACTTCCGGGACCATCCAGATTCACCAAGGCCTAACTTTTGCACGGCGGGGGAATGCTCTTGTGCATGTACGGCACTCCCCACGTGAAAACCTTTCTTAGCAGATGGAGGCAGGCTTTCCCTTGTACTAGGTAGCTAGGCAGAATCATCAGATAAACATGCTTTGTCATCGAGCTGGAAAGCGGGACACTGATGGGAAAGTTCACATTCTCCCGCTTTGCAAGCGACTTGCTTTTGGCTTCAAAGCTGCCTGAACAGCACTAGCGGCCCACCTTCTCTTCACTGCGGGATTGTCGCTGTGGGCCAAGGCTGCGTTCTCTCAATGCCAAAAGTGTGCTGCCAAGTCCCTTCTAGAAACTCATCCTACTGCACTCCAAATTCAGCTCCGGCCAATGAAAGCTGCCCTAAGGCCACAAGGGAAGTTCCAGGGTTTCATAGCAGCAGAGCTGGGTGTGCATTGGTATCCACGAAGCCATCCTCTGAAATGGAGCGCCTTAACTCTGCTATGCCCCTGGGGACACATAGGACAGTCGATCGTGCACCCGTTTCGCATGATGACCGCTGTGTGCCCGAAGAGCGTCCTCTGGCTTCTGAGGAACCCTCGGCGAAATAGGCCCCTGGGGAGCACTCTTCCCATTCACAGCAAGGGAAAAGTACTGCTTTCTGGGTTGCCAAGGAAGAGTGTCCCAGTCGTCAAAGAGCCTCGCGAAAGCAGTGCTGGGCAGACTCTGTTTGCAAGTCGACTGGCCTCAGTGACTGAAAGAGAACGCCCCCGCCGATACACGGTGTGCTGACGATTCAGGCCGGGGCTCAGGACAGCACTCTCACAGAAGCGAAAGCTAAGCTCTGCGTCCAGCCTGAAGACCAGTACACTCTTCACACTTAACTCTGTCGGGATGTGCAAGAGCCATGGTCACCGAGGCCTACCTAAGGTACTGAAATACTTCCCCAGTTCAGCCTAGGCAGAGGCCCCTGTTGCCAAAGGATCTCCATGGAAGGGCCCTGTGGGTTCCGTGTGTTTCCTTGAGGTAGTCAGAAACGACTGAGGGTAACTACATGAGCTCATGTTTGAAACCAGGCTACCCTGGCAAAACCTTATTTTCCTCCGTGGGAGGCGAGACTGTTGCGGTTTGAAAGCTGCCTGAAAAACACTCCTGCTGCCCATCTTCTCTTGGCTGCCTGAAGGCGTCACGAAAGTACTATGAGTGTACTCGTATGAGGCCTGCTGGTCTCAGTGCCTTGCTGGGAGCTCCTCCAGGAGCACTCGGGAACTTACCAGCCAAAGAAATGGCACCCCAGGCCTCAGGTGCAAGTCCAGGTTTCTCCCATCGTAAGCTTCGGTGCGCCATAGTAGCGAAGAAGCATGTGTTAAAGGAATGCTTCAACTCTGTTACGTATTTCACGACTCGTTGTGCACTCACGTTCGTTGTCACATCTGTGAAAGGGTACTGTATGCCGTCCAACTCTTCTGTTGCGTTTGAGCCAACAGAAGCAAATGGGTTCGTTTGGTTTAACGCTGCGAAGGTGCCGCGGTAATGGCAAAGCTCTGCCCGGATCGCTCGACAGCTCTCGTTTGTACAGCATTCAAACGGCCTCAGGACCGCCGTTCTAAGCAGCCTGACATTCCACGCTGGTGTGCCCCAAGGAGGAATTTGGGGTCTGAGAAACGCCACTGTGCCTCACAAATGAAACCTGTGAACTCCCAAAGGACGTCTCCCTACGGCCGTCGGAAGCTAGATGTTGAGTTCCAGCCTGAAAACAACGGACAGCTTTCCCTGTGACAATGCTGGACTTCCGGGACCATCCAGATTCACCAAGGCCTAACTTTTGCACGGCGGGGGAATGCTCTTGTGCATGTACGGCACTCCCCACGTGAAAACCTTTCTTAGCAGATGGAGGCAGGCTTTCCCTTGTACTAGGTAGCTAGGCAGAATCATCAGATAAACATGCTTTGTCATCGAGCTGGAAAGCGGGACACTGATGGGAAAGTTCACATTCTCCCGCTTTGCAAGCGACTTGCTTTTGGCTTCAAAGCTGCCTGAACAGCACTAGCGGCCCACCTTCTCTTCACTGCGGGATTGTCGCTGTGGGCCAAGGCTGCGTTCTCTCAATGCCAAAAGTGTGCTGCCAAGTCCCTTCTAGAAACTCATCCTACTGCACTCCAAATTCAGCTCCGGCCAATGAAAGCTGCCCTAAGGCCACAAGGGAAGTTCCAGGGTTTCATAGCAGCAGAGCTGGGTGTGCATTGGTATCCACGAAGCCATCCTCTGAAATGGAGCGCCTTAACTCTGCTATGCCCCTGGGGACACATAGGACAGTCGATCGTGCACCCGTTTCGCATGATGACCGCTGTGTGCCCGAAGAGCATCCTCTGGCTTCTGAGGAACCCTCGGCGAAATAGGCCCCTGGGGAGCACTCTTCCCATTCACAGCAAGGGAAAAGTACTGCTTTCTGGGTTGCCAAGGAAGAGTGTCCCAGTCGTCAAAGAGCCTCGCGAAAGCAGTGCTGGGCAGACTCTGTTTGCAAGTCGACTGGCCTCAGTGACTGAAAGAGAACGCCCCCGCCGATACACGGTGTGCTGACGATTCAGGCCGGGGCTCAGGACAGCACTCTCACAGAAGCGAAAGCTAAGCTCTGCGTCCAGCCTGAAGACCAGTACACTCTTCACACTTAACTCTGTCGGGATGTGCAAGAGCCATGGTCACCGAGGCCTACCTAAGGTACTGAAATACTTCCCCAGTTCAGCCTAGGCAGAGGCCCCTGTTGCCAAAGGATCTCCATGGAAGGGCCCTGTGGGTTCCGTGTGTTTCCTTGAGGTAGTCAGAAACGACTGAGGGTAACTACATGAGCTCATGTTTGAAACCAGGCTACCCTGGCAAAACCTTATTTTCCTCCGTGGGAGGCGAGACTGTTGCGGTTTGAAAGCTGCCTGAAAAACACTCCTGCTGCCCATCTTCTCTTGGCTGCCTGAAGGCGTCACGAAAGTACTATGAGTGTACTCGTATGAGGCCTGCTGGTCTCAGTGCCTTGCTGGGAGCTCCTCCAGGAGCACTCGGGAACTTACCAGCCAAAGAAATGGCACCCCAGGCCTCAGGTGCAAGTCCAGGTTTCTCCCATCGTAAGCTTCGGTGCGCCATAGTAGCGAAGAAGCATGTGTTAAAGGAATGCTTCAACTCTGTTACGTATTTCACGACTCGTTGTGCACTCACGTTCGTTGTCACATCTGTGAAAGGGTACTGTATGCCGTCCAACTCTTCTGTTGCGTTTGAGCCAACAGAAGCAAATGGGTTCGTTTGGTTTAACGCTGCGAAGGTGCCGCGGTAATGGCAAAGCTCTGCCCGGATCGCTCGACAGCTCTCGTTTGTACAGCATTCAAACGGCCTCAGGACCGCCGTTCTAAGCAGCCTGACATTCCACGCTGGTGTGCCCCAAGGAGGAATTTGGGGTCTGAGAAACGCCACTGTGCCTCACAAATGAAACCTGTGAACTCCCAAAGGACGTCTCCCTACGGCCGTCGGAAGCTAGATGTTGAGTTCCAGCCTGAAAACAACGGACAGCTTTCCCTGTGACAATGCTGGACTTCCGGGACCATCCAGATTCACCAAGGCCTAACTTTTGCACGGCGGGGGAATGCTCTTGTGCATGTACGGCACTCCCCACGTGAAAACCTTTCTTAGCAGATGGAGGCAGGCTTTCCCTTGTACTAGGTAGCTAGGCAGAATCATCAGATAAACATGCTTTGTCATCGAGCTGGAAAGCGGGACACTGATGGGAAAGTTCACATTCTCCCGCTTTGCAAGCGACTTGCTTTTGGCTTCAAAGCTGCCTGAACAGCACTAGCGGCCCACCTTCTCTTCACTGCGGGATTGTCGCTGTGGGCCAAGGCTGCGTTCTCTCAATGCCAAAAGTGTGCTGCCAAGTCCCTTCTAGAAACTCATCCTACTGCACTCCAAATTCAGCTCCGGCCAATGAAAGCTGCCCTAAGGCCACAAGGGAAGTTCCAGGGTTTCATAGCAGCAGAGCTGGGTGTGCATTGGTATCCACGAAGCCATCCTCTGAAATGGAGCGCCTTAACTCTGCTATGCCCCTGGGGACACATAGGACAGTCGATCGTGCACCCGTTTCGCATGATGACCGCTGTGTGCCCGAAGAGCGTCCTCTGGCTTCTGAGGAACCCTCGGCGAAATAGGCCCCTGGGGAGCACTCTTCCCATTCACAGCAAGGGAAAAGTACTGCTTTCTGGGTTGCCAAGGAAGAGTGTCCCAGTCGTCAAAGAGCCTCGCGAAAGCAGTGCTGGGCAGACTCTGTTTGCAAGTCGACTGGCCTCAGTGACTGAAAGAGAACGCCCCCGCCGATACACGGTGTGCTGACGATTCAGGCCGGGGCTCAGGACAGCACTCTCACAGAAGCGAAAGCTAAGCTCTGCGTCCAGCCTGAAGACCAGTACACTCTTCACACTTAACTCTGTCGGGATGTGCAAGAGCCATGGTCACCGAGGCCTACCTAAGGTACTGAAATACTTCCCCAGTTCAGCCTAGGCAGAGGCCCCTGTTGCCAAAGGATCTCCATGGAAGGGCCCTGTGGGTTCCGTGTGTTTCCTTGAGGTAGTCAGAAACGACTGAGGGTAACTACATGAGCTCATGTTTGAAACCAGGCTACCCTGGCAAAACCTTATTTTCCTCCGTGGGAGGCGAGACTGTTGCGGTTTGAAAGCTGCCTGAAAAACACTCCTGCTGCCCATCTTCTCTTGGCTGCCTGAAGGCGTCACGAAAGTACTATGAGTGTACTCGTATGAGGCCTGCTGGTCTCAGTGCCTTGCTGGGAGCTCCTCCAGGAGCACTCGGGAACTTACCAGCCAAAGAAATGGCACCCCAGGCCTCAGGTGCAAGTCCAGGTTTCTCCCATCGTAAGCTTCGGTGCGCCATAGTAGCGAAGAAGCATGTGTTAAAGGAATGCTTCAACTCTGTTACGTATTTCACGACTCGTTGTGCACTCACGTTCGTTGTCACATCTGTGAAAGGGTACTGTATGCCGTCCAACTCTTCTGTTGCGTTTGAGCCAACAGAAGCAAATGGGTTCGTTTGGTTTAACGCTGCGAAGGTGCCGCGGTAATGGCAAAGCTCTGCCCGGATCGCTCGACAGCTCTCGTTTGTACAGCATTCAAACGGCCTCAGGACCGCCGTTCTAAGCAGCCTGACATTCCACGCTGGTGTGCCCCAAGGAGGAATTTGGGGTCTGAGAAACGCCACTGTGCCTCACAAATGAAACCTGTGAACTCCCAAAGGACGTCTCCCTACGGCCGTCGGAAGCTAGATGTTGAGTTCCAGCCTGAAAACAACGGACAGCTTTCCCTGTGACAATGCTGGACTTCCGGGACCATCCAGATTCACCAAGGCCTAACTTTTGCACGGCGGGGGAATGCTCTTGTGCATGTACGGCACTCCCCACGTGAAAACCTTTCTTAGCAGATGGAGGCAGGCTTTCCCTTGTACTAGGTAGCTAGGCAGAATCATCAGATAAACATGCTTTGTCATCGAGCTGGAAAGCGGGACACTGATGGGAAAGTTCACATTCTCCCGCTTTGCAAGCGACTTGCTTTTGGCTTCAAAGCTGCCTGAACAGCACTAGCGGCCCACCTTCTCTTCACTGCGGGATTGTCGCTGTGGGCCAAGGCTGCGTTCTCTCAATGCCAAAAGTGTGCTGCCAAGTCCCTTCTAGAAACTCATCCTACTGCACTCCAAATTCAGCTCCGGCCAATGAAAGCTGCCCTAAGGCCACAAGGGAAGTTCCAGGGTTTCATAGCAGCAGAGCTGGGTGTGCATTGGTATCCACGAAGCCATCCTCTGAAATGGAGCGCCTTAACTCTGCTATGCCCCTGGGGACACATAGGACAGTCGATCGTGCACCCGTTTCGCATGATGACCGCTGTGTGCCCGAAGAGCGTCCTCTGGCTTCTGAGGAACCCTCGGCGAAATAGGCCCCTGGGGAGCACTCTTCCCATTCACAGCAAGGGAAAAGTACTGCTTTCTGGGTTGCCAAGGAAGAGTGTCCCAGTCGTCAAAGAGCCTCGCGAAAGCAGTGCTGGGCAGACTCTGTTTGCAAGTCGACTGGCCTCAGTGACTGAAAGAGAACGCCCCCGCCGATACACGGTGTGCTGACGATTCAGGCCGGGGCTCAGGACAGCACTCTCACAGAAGCGAAAGCTAAGCTCTGCGTCCAGCCTGAAGACCAGTACACTCTTCACACTTAACTCTGTCGGGATGTGCAAGAGCCATGGTCACCGAGGCCTACCTAAGGTACTGAAATACTTCCCCAGTTCAGCCTAGGCAGAGGCCCCTGTTGCCAAAGGATCTCCATGGAAGGGCCCTGTGGGTTCCGTGTGTTTCCTTGAGGTAGTCAGAAACGACTGAGGGTAACTACATGAGCTCATGTTTGAAACCAGGCTACCCTGGCAAAACCTTATTTTCCTCCGTGGGAGGCGAGACTGTTGCGGTTTGAAAGCTGCCTGAAAAACACTCCTGCTGCCCATCTTCTCTTGGCTGCCTGAAGGCGTCACGAAAGTACTATGAGTGTACTCGTATGAGGCCTGCTGGTCTCAGTGCCTTGCTGGGAGCTCCTCCAGGAGCACTCGGGAACTTACCAGCCAAAGAAATGGCACCCCAGGCCTCAGGTGCAAGTCCAGGTTTCTCCCATCGTAAGCTTCGGTGCGCCATAGTAGCGAAGAAGCATGTGTTAAAGGAATGCTTCAACTCTGTTACGTATTTCACGACTCGTTGTGCACTCACGTTCGTTGTCACATCTGTGAAAGGGTACTGTATGCCGTCCAACTCTTCTGTTGCGTTTGAGCCAACAGAAGCAAATGGGTTCGTTTGGTTTAACGCTGCGAAGGTGCCGCGGTAATGGCAAAGCTCTGCCCGGATCGCTCGACAGCTCTCGTTTGTACAGCATTCAAACGGCCTCAGGACCGCCGTTCTAAGCAGCCTGACATTCCACGCTGGTGTGCCCCAAGGAGGAATTTGGGGTCTGAGAAACGCCACTGTGCCTCACAAATGAAACCTGTGAACTCCCAAAGGACGTCTCCCTACGGCCGTCGGAAGCTAGATGTTGAGTTCCAGCCTGAAAACAACGGACAGCTTTCCCTGTGACAATGCTGGACTTCCGGGACCATCCAGATTCACCAAGGCCTAACTTTTGCACGGCGGGGGAATGCTCTTGTGCATGTACGGCACTCCCCACGTGAAAACCTTTCTTAGCAGATGGAGGCAGGCTTTCCCTTGTACTAGGTAGCTAGGCAGAATCATCAGATAAACATGCTTTGTCATCGAGCTGGAAAGCGGGACACTGATGGGAAAGTTCACATTCTCCCGCTTTGCAAGCGACTTGCTTTTGGCTTCAAAGCTGCCTGAACAGCACTAGCGGCCCACCTTCTCTTCACTGCGGGATTGTCGCTGTGGGCCAAGGCTGCGTTCTCTCAATGCCAAAAGTGTGCTGCCAAGTCCCTTCTAGAAACTCATCCTACTGCACTCCAAATTCAGCTCCGGCCAATGAAAGCTGCCCTAAGGCCACAAGGGAAGTTCCAGGGTTTCATAGCAGCAGAGCTGGGTGTGCATTGGTATCCACGAAGCCATCCTCTGAAATGGAGCGCCTTAACTCTGCTATGCCCCTGGGGACACATAGGACAGTCGATCGTGCACCCGTTTCGCATGATGACCGCTGTGTGCCCGAAGAGCGTCCTCTGGCTTCTGAGGAACCCTCGGCGAAATAGGCCCCTGGGGAGCACTCTTCCCATTCACAGCAAGGGAAAAGTACTGCTTTCTGGGTTGCCAAGGAAGAGTGTCCCAGTCGTCAAAGAGCCTCGCGAAAGCAGTGCTGGGCAGACTCTGTTTGCAAGTCGACTGGCCTCAGTGACTGAAAGAGAACGCCCCCGCCGATACACGGTGTGCTGACGATTCAGGCCGGGGCTCAGGACAGCACTCTCACAGAAGCGAAAGCTAAGCTCTGCGTCCAGCCTGAAGACCAGTACACTCTTCACACTTAACTCTGTCGGGATGTGCAAGAGCCATGGTCACCGAGGCCTACCTAAGGTACTGAAATACTTCCCCAGTTCAGCCTAGGCAGAGGCCCCTGTTGCCAAAGGATCTCCATGGAAGGGCCCTGTGGGTTCCGTGTGTTTCCTTGAGGTAGTCAGAAACGACTGAGGGTAACTACATGAGCTCATGTTTGAAACCAGGCTACCCTGGCAAAACCTTATTTTCCTCCGTGGGAGGCGAGACTGTTGCGGTTTGAAAGCTGCCTGAAAAACACTCCTGCTGCCCATCTTCTCTTGGCTGCCTGAAGGCGTCACGAAAGTACTATGAGTGTACTCGTATGAGGCCTGCTGGTCTCAGTGCCTTGCTGGGAGCTCCTCCAGGAGCACTCGGGAACTTACCAGCCAAAGAAATGGCACCCCAGGCCTCAGGTGCAAGTCCAGGTTTCTCCCATCGTAAGCTTCGGTGCGCCATAGTAGCGAAGAAGCATGTGTTAAAGGAATGCTTCAACTCTGTTACGTATTTCACGACTCGTTGTGCACTCACGTTCGTTGTCACATCTGTGAAAGGGTACTGTATGCCGTCCAACTCTTCTGTTGCGTTTGAGCCAACAGAAGCAAATGGGTTCGTTTGGTTTAACGCTGCGAAGGTGCCGCGGTAATGGCAAAGCTCTGCCCGGATCGCTCGACAGCTCTCGTTTGTACAGCATTCAAACGGCCTCAGGACCGCCGTTCTAAGCAGCCTGACATTCCACGCTGGTGTGCCCCAAGGAGGAATTTGGGGTCTGAGAAACGCCACTGTGCCTCACAAATGAAACCTGTGAACTCCCAAAGGACGTCTCCCTACGGCCGTCGGAAGCTAGATGTTGAGTTCCAGCCTGAAAACAACGGACAGCTTTCCCTGTGACAATGCTGGACTTCCGGGACCATCCAGATTCACCAAGGCCTAACTTTTGCACGGCGGGGGAATGCTCTTGTGCATGTACGGCACTCCCCACGTGAAAACCTTTCTTAGCAGATGGAGGCAGGCTTTCCCTTGTACTAGGTAGCTAGGCAGAATCATCAGATAAACATGCTTTGTCATCGAGCTGGAAAGCGGGACACTGATGGGAAAGTTCACATTCTCCCGCTTTGCAAGCGACTTGCTTTTGGCTTCAAAGCTGCCTGAACAGCACTAGCGGCCCACCTTCTCTTCACTGCGGGATTGTCGCTGTGGGCCAAGGCTGCGTTCTCTCAATGCCAAAAGTGTGCTGCCAAGTCCCTTCTAGAAACTCATCCTACTGCACTCCAAATTCAGCTCCGGCCAATGAAAGCTGCCCTAAGGCCACAAGGGAAGTTCCAGGGTTTCATAGCAGCAGAGCTGGGTGTGCATTGGTATCCACGAAGCCATACTCTGAAATGGAGCGCCTTAACTCTGCTATGCCCCTGGGGACACATAGGACAGTCGATCGTGCACCCGTTTCGCATGATGACCGCTGTGTGCCCGAAGAGCGTCCTCTGGCTTCTGAGGAACCCTCGGCGAAATAGGCCCCTGGGGAGCACTCTTCCCATTCACAGCAAGGGAAAAGTACTGCTTTCTGGGTTGCCAAGGAAGAGTGTCCCAGTCGTCAAAGAGCCTCGCGAAAGCAGTGCTGGGCAGACTCTGTTTGCAAGTCGACTGGCCTCAGTGACTGAAAGAGAACGCCCCCGCCGATACACGGTGTGCTGACGATTCAGGCCGGGGCTCAGGACAGCACTCTCACAGAAGCGAAAGCTAAGCTCTGCGTCCAGCCTGAAGACCAGTACACTCTTCACACTTAACTCTGTCGGGATGTGCAAGAGCCATGGTCACCGAGGCCTACCTAAGGTACTGAAATACTTCCCCAGTTCAGCCTAGGCAGAGGCCCCTGTTGCCAAAGGATCTCCATGGAAGGGCCCTGTGGGTTCCGTGTGTTTCCTTGAGGTAGTCAGAAACGACTGAGGGTAACTACATGAGCTCATGTTTGAAACCAGGCTACCCTGGCAAAACCTTATTTTCCTCCGTGGGAGGCGAGACTGTTGCGGTTTGAAAGCTGCCTGAAAAACACTCCTGCTGCCCATCTTCTCTTGGCTGCCTGAAGGCGTCACGAAAGTACTATGAGTGTACTCGTATGAGGCCTGCTGGTCTCAGTGCCTTGCTGGGAGCTCCTCCAGGAGCACTCGGGAACTTACCAGCCAAAGAAATGGCACCCCAGGCCTCAGGTGCAAGTCCAGGTTTCTCCCATCGTAAGCTTCGGTGCGCCATAGTAGCGAAGAAGCATGTGTTAAAGGAATGCTTCAACTCTGTTACGTATTTCACGACTCGTTGTGCACTCACGTTCGTTGTCACATCTGTGAAAGGGTACTGTATGCCGTCCAACTCTTCTGTTGCGTTTGAGCCAACAGAAGCAAATGGGTTCGTTTGGTTTAACGCTGCGAAGGTGCCGCGGTAATGGCAAAGCTCTGCCCGGATCGCTCGACAGCTCTCGTTTGTACAGCATTCAAACGGCCTCAGGACCGCCGTTCTAAGCAGCCTGACATTCCACGCTGGTGTGCCCCAAGGAGGAATTTGGGGTCTGAGAAACGCCACTGTGCCTCACAAATGAAACCTGTGAACTCCCAAAGGACGTCTCCCTACGGCCGTCGGAAGCTAGATGTTGAGTTCCAGCCTGAAAACAACGGACAGCTTTCCCTGTGACAATGCTGGACTTCCGGGACCATCCAGATTCACCAAGGCCTAACTTTTGCACGGCGGGGGAATGCTCTTGTGCATGTACGGCACTCCCCACGTGAAAACCTTTCTTAGCAGATGGAGGCAGGCTTTCCCTTGTACTAGGTAGCTAGGCAGAATCATCAGATAAACATGCTTTGTCATCGAGCTGGAAAGCGGGACACTGATGGGAAAGTTCACATTCTCCCGCTTTGCAAGCGACTTGCTTTTGGCTTCAAAGCTGCCTGAACAGCACTAGCGGCCCACCTTCTCTTCACTGCGGGATTGTCGCTGTGGGCCAAGGCTGCGTTCTCTCAATGCCAAAAGTGTGCTGCCAAGTCCCTTCTAGAAACTCATCCTACTGCACTCCAAATTCAGCTCCGGCCAATGAAAGCTGCCCTAAGGCCACAAGGGAAGTTCCAGGGTTTCATAGCAGCAGAGCTGGGTGTGCATTGGTATCCACGAAGCCATCCTCTGAAATGGAGCGCCTTAACTCTGCTATGCCCCTGGGGACACATAGGACAGTCGATCGTGCACCCGTTTCGCATGATGACCGCTGTGTGCCCGAAGAGCGTCCTCTGGCTTCTGAGGAACCCTCGGCGAAATAGGCCCCTGGGGAGCACTCTTCCCATTCACAGCAAGGGAAAAGTACTGCTTTCTGGGTTGCCAAGGAAGAGTGTCCCAGTCGTCAAAGAGCCTCGCGAAAGCAGTGCTGGGCAGACTCTGTTTGCAAGTCGACTGGCCTCAGTGACTGAAAGAGAACGCCCCCGCCGATACACGGTGTGCTGACGATTCAGGCCGGGGCTCAGGACAGCACTCTCACAGAAGCGAAAGCTAAGCTCTGCGTCCAGCCTGAAGACCAGTACACTCTTCACACTTAACTCTGTCGGGATGTGCAAGAGCCATGGTCACCGAGGCCTACCTAAGGTACTGAAATACTTCCCCAGTTCAGCCTAGGCAGAGGCCCCTGTTGCCAAAGGATCTCCATGGAAGGGCCCTGTGGGTTCCGTGTGTTTCCTTGAGGTAGTCAGAAACGACTGAGGGTAACTACATGAGCTCATGTTTGAAACCAGGCTACCCTGGCAAAACCTTATTTTCCTCCGTGGGAGGCGAGACTGTTGCGGTTTGAAAGCTGCCTGAAAAACACTCCTGCTGCCCATCTTCTCTTGGCTGCCTGAAGGCGTCACGAAAGTACTATGAGTGTACTCGTATGAGGCCTGCTGGTCTCAGTGCCTTGCTGGGAGCTCCTCCAGGAGCACTCGGGAACTTACCAGCCAAAGAAATGGCACCCCAGGCCTCAGGTGCAAGTCCAGGTTTCTCCCATCGTAAGCTTCGGTGCGCCATAGTAGCGAAGAAGCATGTGTTAAAGGAATGCTTCAACTCTGTTACGTATTTCACGACTCGTTGTGCACTCACGTTCGTTGTCACATCTGTGAAAGGGTACTGTATGCCGTCCAACTCTTCTGTTGCGTTTGAGCCAACAGAAGCAAATGGGTTCGTTTGGTTTAACGCTGCGAAGGTGCCGCGGTAATGGCAAAGCTCTGCCCGGATCGCTCGACAGCTCTCGTTTGTACAGCATTCAAACGGCCTCAGGACCGCCGTTCTAAGCAGCCTGACATTCCACGCTGGTGTGCCCCAAGGAGGAATTTGGGGTCTGAGAAACGCCACTGTGCCTCACAAATGAAACCTGTGAACTCCCAAAGGACGTCTCCCTACGGCCGTCGGAAGCTAGATGTTGAGTTCCAGCCTGAAAACAACGGACAGCTTTCCCTGTGACAATGCTGGACTTCCGGGACCATCCAGATTCACCAAGGCCTAACTTTTGCACGGCGGGGGAATGCTCTTGTGCATGTACGGCACTCCCCACGTGAAAACCTTTCTTAGCAGATGGAGGCAGGCTTTCCCTTGTACTAGGTAGCTAGGCAGAATCATCAGATAAACATGCTTTGTCATCGAGCTGGAAAGCGGGACACTGATGGGAAAGTTCACATTCTCCCGCTTTGCAAGCGACTTGCTTTTGGCTTCAAAGCTGCCTGAACAGCACTAGCGGCCCACCTTCTCTTCACTGCGGGATTGTCGCTGTGGGCCAAGGCTGCGTTCTCTCAATGCCAAAAGTGTGCTGCCAAGTCCCTTCTAGAAACTCATCCTACTGCACTCCAAATTCAGCTCCGGCCAATGAAAGCTGCCCTAAGGCCACAAGGGAAGTTCCAGGGTTTCATAGCAGCAGAGCTGGGTGTGCATTGGTATCCACGAAGCCATCCTCTGAAATGGAGCGCCTTAACTCTGCTATGCCCCTGGGGACACATAGGACAGTCGATCGTGCACCCGTTTCGCATGATGACCGCTGTGTGCCCGAAGAGCGTCCTCTGGCTTCTGAGGAACCCTCGGCGAAATAGGCCCCTGGGGAGCACTCTTCCCATTCACAGCAAGGGAAAAGTACTGCTTTCTGGGTTGCCAAGGAAGAGTGTCCCAGTCGTCAAAGAGCCTCGCGAAAGCAGTGCTGGGCAGACTCTGTTTGCAAGTCGACTGGCCTCAGTGACTGAAAGAGAACGCCCCCGCCGATACACGGTGTGCTGACGATTCAGGCCGGGGCTCAGGACAGCACTCTCACAGAAGCGAAAGCTAAGCTCTGCGTCCAGCCTGAAGACCAGTACACTCTTCACACTTAACTCTGTCGGGATGTGCAAGAGCCATGGTCACCGAGGCCTACCTAAGGTACTGAAATACTTCCCCAGTTCAGCCTAGGCAGAGGCCCCTGTTGCCAAAGGATCTCCATGGAAGGGCCCTGTGGGTTCCGTGTGTTTCCTTGAGGTAGTCAGAAACGACTGAGGGTAACTACATGAGCTCATGTTTGAAACCAGGCTACCCTGGCAAAACCTTATTTTCCTCCGTGGGAGGCGAGACTGTTGCGGTTTGAAAGCTGCCTGAAAAACACTCCTGCTGCCCATCTTCTCTTGGCTGCCTGAAGGCGTCACGAAAGTACTATGAGTGTACTCGTATGAGGCCTGCTGGTCTCAGTGCCTTGCTGGGAGCTCCTCCAGGAGCACTCGGGAACTTACCAGCCAAAGAAATGGCACCCCAGGCCTCAGGTGCAAGTCCAGGTTTCTCCCATCGTAAGCTTCGGTGCGCCATAGTAGCGAAGAAGCATGTGTTAAAGGAATGCTTCAACTCTGTTACGTATTTCACGACTCGTTGTGCACTCACGTTCGTTGTCACATCTGTGAAAGGGTACTGTATGCCGTCCAACTCTTCTGTTGCGTTTGAGCCAACAGAAGCAAATGGGTTCGTTTGGTTTAACGCTGCGAAGGTGCCGCGGTAATGGCAAAGCTCTGCCCGGATCGCTCGACAGCTCTCGTTTGTACAGCATTCAAACGGCCTCAGGACCGCCGTTCTAAGCAGCCTGACATTCCACGCTGGTGTGCCCCAAGGAGGAATTTGGGGTCTGAGAAACGCCACTGTGCCTCACAAATGAAACCTGTGAACTCCCAAAGGACGTCTCCCTACGGCCGTCGGAAGCTAGATGTTGAGTTCCAGCCTGAAAACAACGGACAGCTTTCCCTGTGACAATGCTGGACTTCCGGGACCATCCAGATTCACCAAGGCCTAACTTTTGCACGGCGGGGGAATGCTCTTGTGCATGTACGGCACTCCCCACGTGAAAACCTTTCTTAGCAGATGGAGGCAGGCTTTCCCTTGTACTAGGTAGCTAGGCAGAATCATCAGATAAACATGCTTTGTCATCGAGCTGGAAAGCGGGACACTGATGGGAAAGTTCACATTCTCCCGCTTTGCAAGCGACTTGCTTTTGGCTTCAAAGCTGCCTGAACAGCACTAGCGGCCCACCTTCTCTTCACTGCGGGATTGTCGCTGTGGGCCAAGGCTGCGTTCTCTCAATGCCAAAAGTGTGCTGCCAAGTCCCTTCTAGAAACTCATCCTACTGCACTCCAAATTCAGCTCCGGCCAATGAAAGCTGCCCTAAGGCCACAAGGGAAGTTCCAGGGTTTCATAGCAGCAGAGCTGGGTGTGCATTGGTATCCACGAAGCCATCCTCTGAAATGGAGCGCCTTAACTCTGCTATGCCCCTGGGGACACATAGGACAGTCGATCGTGCACCCGTTTCGCATGATGACCGCTGTGTGCCCGAAGAGCGTCCTCTGGCTTCTGAGGAACCCTCGGCGAAATAGGCCCCTGGGGAGCACTCTTCCCATTCACAGCAAGGGAAAAGTACTGCTTTCTGGGTTGCCAAGGAAGAGTGTCCCAGTCGTCAAAGAGCCTCGCGAAAGCAGTGCTGGGCAGACTCTGTTTGCAAGTCGACTGGCCTCAGTGACTGAAAGAGAACGCCCCCGCCGATACACGGTGTGCTGACGATTCAGGCCGGGGCTCAGGACAGCACTCTCACAGAAGCGAAAGCTAAGCTCTGCGTCCAGCCTGAAGACCAGTACACTCTTCACACTTAACTCTGTCGGGATGTGCAAGAGCCATGGTCACCGAGGCCTACCTAAGGTACTGAAATACTTCCCCAGTTCAGCCTAGGCAGAGGCCCCTGTTGCCAAAGGATCTCCATGGAAGGGCCCTGTGGGTTCCGTGTGTTTCCTTGAGGTAGTCAGAAACGACTGAGGGTAACTACATGAGCTCATGTTTGAAACCAGGCTACCCTGGCAAAACCTTATTTTCCTCCGTGGGAGGCGAGACTGTTGCGGTTTGAAAGCTGCCTGAAAAACACTCCTGCTGCCCATCTTCTCTTGGCTGCCTGAAGGCGTCACGAAAGTACTATGAGTGTACTCGTATGAGGCCTGCTGGTCTCAGTGCCTTGCTGGGAGCTCCTCCAGGAGCACTCGGGAACTTACCAGCCAAAGAAATGGCACCCCAGGCCTCAGGTGCAAGTCCAGGTTTCTCCCATCGTAAGCTTCGGTGCGCCATAGTAGCGAAGAAGCATGTGTTAAAGGAATGCTTCAACTCTGTTACGTATTTCACGACTCGTTGTGCACTCACGTTCGTTGTCACATCTGTGAAAGGGTACTGTATGCCGTCCAACTCTTCTGTTGCGTTTGAGCCAACAGAAGCAAATGGGTTCGTTTGGTTTAACGCTGCGAAGGTGCCGCGGTAATGGCAAAGCTCTGCCCGGATCGCTCGACAGCTCTCGTTTGTACAGCATTCAAACGGCCTCAGGACCGCCGTTCTAAGCAGCCTGACATTCCACGCTGGTGTGCCCCAAGGAGGAATTTGGGGTCTGAGAAACGCCACTGTGCCTCACAAATGAAACCTGTGAACTCCCAAAGGACGTCTCCCTACGGCCGTCGGAAGCTAGATGTTGAGTTCCAGCCTGAAAACAACGGACAGCTTTCCCTGTGACAATGCTGGACTTCCGGGACCATCCAGATTCACCAAGGCCTAACTTTTGCACGGCGGGGGAATGCTCTTGTGCATGTACGGCACTCCCCACGTGAAAACCTTTCTTAGCAGATGGAGGCAGGCTTTCCCTTGTACTAGGTAGCTAGGCAGAATCATCAGATAAACATGCTTTGTCATCGAGCTGGAAAGCGGGACACTGATGGGAAAGTTCACATTCTCCCGCTTTGCAAGCGACTTGCTTTTGGCTTCAAAGCTGCCTGAACAGCACTAGCGGCCCACCTTCTCTTCACTGCGGGATTGTCGCTGTGGGCCAAGGCTGCGTTCTCTCAATGCCAAAAGTGTGCTGCCAAGTCCCTTCTAGAAACTCATCCTACTGCACTCCAAATTCAGCTCCGGCCAATGAAAGCTGCCCTAAGGCCACAAGGGAAGTTCCAGGGTTTCATAGCAGCAGAGCTGGGTGTGCATTGGTATCCACGAAGCCATCCTCTGAAATGGAGCGCCTTAACTCTGCTATGCCCCTGGGGACACATAGGACAGTCGATCGTGCACCCGTTTCGCATGATGACCGCTGTGTGCCCGAAGAGCGTCCTCTGGCTTCTGAGGAACCCTCGGCGAAATAGGCCCCTGGGGAGCACTCTTCCCATTCACAGCAAGGGAAAAGTACTGCTTTCTGGGTTGCCAAGGAAGAGTGTCCCAGTCGTCAAAGAGCCTCGCGAAAGCAGTGCTGGGCAGACTCTGTTTGCAAGTCGACTGGCCTCAGTGACTGAAAGAGAACGCCCCCGCCGATACACGGTGTGCTGACGATTCAGGCCGGGGCTCAGGACAGCACTCTCACAGAAGCGAAAGCTAAGCTCTGCGTCCAGCCTGAAGACCAGTACACTCTTCACACTTAACTCTGTCGGGATGTGCAAGAGCCATGGTCACCGAGGCCTACCTAAGGTACTGAAATACTTCCCCAGTTCAGCCTAGGCAGAGGCCCCTGTTGCCAAAGGATCTCCATGGAAGGGCCCTGTGGGTTCCGTGTGTTTCCTTGAGGTAGTCAGAAACGACTGAGGGTAACTACATGAGCTCATGTTTGAAACCAGGCTACCCTGGCAAAACCTTATTTTCCTCCGTGGGAGGCGAGACTGTTGCGGTTTGAAAGCTGCCTGAAAAACACTCCTGCTGCCCATCTTCTCTTGGCTGCCTGAAGGCGTCACGAAAGTACTATGTGTGTACTCGTATGAGGCCTGCTGGTCTCAGTGCCTTGCTGGGAGCTCCTCCAGGAGCACTCGGGAACTTACCAGCCAAAGAAATGGCACCCCAGGCCTCAGGTGCAAGTCCAGGTTTCTCCCATCGTAAGCTTCGGTGCGCCATAGTAGCGAAGAAGCATGTGTTAAAGGAATGCTTCAACTCTGTTACGTATTTCACGACTCGTTGTGCACTCACGTTCGTTGTCACATCTGTGAAAGGGTACTGTATGCCGTCCAACTCTTCTGTTGCGTTTGAGCCAACAGAAGCAAATGGGTTCGTTTGGTTTAACGCTGCGAAGGTGCCGCGGTAATGGCAAAGCTCTGCCCGGATCGCTCGACAGCTCTCGTTTGTACAGCATTCAAACGGCCTCAGGACCGCCGTTCTAAGCAGCCTGACATTCCACGCTGGTGTGCCCCAAGGAGGAATTTGGGGTCTGAGAAACGCCACTGTGCCTCACAAATGAAACCTGTGAACTCCCAAAGGACGTCTCCCTACGGCCGTCGGAAGCTAGATGTTGAGTTCCAGCCTGAAAACAACGGACAGCTTTCCCTGTGACAATGCTGGACTTCCGGGACCATCCAGATTCACCAAGGCCTAACTTTTGCACGGCGGGGGAATGCTCTTGTGCATGTACGGCACTCCCCACGTGAAAACCTTTCTTAGCAGATGGAGGCAGGCTTTCCCTTGTACTAGGTAGCTAGGCAGAATCATCAGATAAACATGCTTTGTCATCGAGCTGGAAAGCGGGACACTGATGGGAAAGTTCACATTCTCCCGCTTTGCAAGCGACTTGCTTTTGGCTTCAAAGCTGCCTGAACAGCACTAGCGGCCCACCTTCTCTTCACTGCGGGATTGTCGCTGTGGGCCAAGGCTGCGTTCTCTCAATGCCAAAAGTGTGCTGCCAAGTCCCTTCTAGAAACTCATCCTACTGCACTCCAAATTCAGCTCCGGCCAATGAAAGCTGCCCTAAGGCCACAAGGGAAGTTCCAGGGTTTCATAGCAGCAGAGCTGGGTGTGCATTGGTATCCACGAAGCCATCCTCTGAAATGGAGCGCCTTAACTCTGCTATGCCCCTGGGGACACATAGGACAGTCGATCGTGCACCCGTTTCGCATGATGACCGCTGTGTGCCCGAAGAGCGTCCTCTGGCTTCTGAGGAACCCTCGGCGAAATAGGCCCCTGGGGAGCACTCTTCCCATTCACAGCAAGGGAAAAGTACTGCTTTCTGGGTTGCCAAGGAAGAGTGTCCCAGTCGTCAAAGAGCCTCGCGAAAGCAGTGCTGGGCAGACTCTGTTTGCAAGTCGACTGGCCTCAGTGACTGAAAGAGAACGCCCCCGCCGATACACGGTGTGCTGACGATTCAGGCCGGGGCTCAGGACAGCACTCTCACAGAAGCGAAAGCTAAGCTCTGCGTCCAGCCTGAAGACCAGTACACTCTTCACACTTAACTCTGTCGGGATGTGCAAGAGCCATGGTCACCGAGGCCTACCTAAGGTACTGAAATACTTCCCCAGTTCAGCCTAGGCAGAGGCCCCTGTTGCCAAAGGATCTCCATGGAAGGGCCCTGTGGGTTCCGTGTGTTTCCTTGAGGTAGTCAGAAACGACTGAGGGTAACTACATGAGCTCATGTTTGAAACCAGGCTACCCTGGCAAAACCTTATTTTCCTCCGTGGGAGGCGAGACTGTTGCGGTTTGAAAGCTGCCTGAAAAACACTCCTGCTGCCCATCTTCTCTTGGCTGCCTGAAGGCGTCACGAAAGTACTATGAGTGTACTCGTATGAGGCCTGCTGGTCTCAGTGCCTTGCTGGGAGCTCCTCCAGGAGCACTCGGGAACTTACCAGCCAAAGAAATGGCACCCCAGGCCTCAGGTGCAAGTCCAGGTTTCTCCCATCGTAAGCTTCGGTGCGCCATAGTAGCGAAGAAGCATGTGTTAAAGGAATGCTTCAACTCTGTTACGTATTTCACGACTCGTTGTGCACTCACGTTCGTTGTCACATCTGTGAAAGGGTACTGTATGCCGTCCAACTCTTCTGTTGCGTTTGAGCCAACAGAAGCAAATGGGTTCGTTTGGTTTAACGCTGCGAAGGTGCCGCGGTAATGGCAAAGCTCTGCCCGGATCGCTCGACAGCTCTCGTTTGTACAGCATTCAAACGGCCTCAGGACCGCCGTTCTAAGCAGCCTGACATTCCACGCTGGTGTGCCCCAAGGAGGAATTTGGGGTCTGAGAAACGCCACTGTGCCTCACAAATGAAACCTGTGAACTCCCAAAGGACGTCTCCCTACGGCCGTCGGAAGCTAGATGTTGAGTTCCAGCCTGAAAACAACGGACAGCTTTCCCTGTGACAATGCTGGACTTCCGGGACCATCCAGATTCACCAAGGCCTAACTTTTGCACGGCGGGGGAATGCTCTTGTGCATGTACGGCACTCCCCACGTGAAAACCTTTCTTAGCAGATGGAGGCAGGCTTTCCCTTGTACTAGGTAGCTAGGCAGAATCATCAGATAAACATGCTTTGTCATCGAGCTGGAAAGCGGGACACTGATGGGAAAGTTCACATTCTCCCGCTTTGCAAGCGACTTGCTTTTGGCTTCAAAGCTGCCTGAACAGCACTAGCGGCCCACCTTCTCTTCACTGCGGGATTGTCGCTGTGGGCCAAGGCTGCGTTCTCTCAATGCCAAAAGTGTGCTGCCAAGTCCCTTCTAGAAACTCATCCTACTGCACTCCAAATTCAGCTCCGGCCAATGAAAGCTGCCCTAAGGCCACAAGGGAAGTTCCAGGGTTTCATAGCAGCAGAGCTGGGTGTGCATTGGTATCCACGAAGCCATCCTCTGAAATGGAGCGCCTTAACTCTGCTATGCCCCTGGGGACACATAGGACAGTCGATCGTGCACCCGTTTCGCATGATGACCGCTGTGTGCCCGAAGAGCGTCCTCTGGCTTCTGAGGAACCCTCGGCGAAATAGGCCCCTGGGGAGCACTCTTCCCATTCACAGCAAGGGAAAAGTACTGCTTTCTGGGTTGCCAAGGAAGAGTGTCCCAGTCGTCAAAGAGCCTCGCGAAAGCAGTGCTGGGCAGACTCTGTTTGCAAGTCGACTGGCCTCAGTGACTGAAAGAGAACGCCCCCGCCGATACACGGTGTGCTGACGATTCAGGCCGGGGCTCAGGACAGCACTCTCACAGAAGCGAAAGCTAAGCTCTGCGTCCAGCCTGAAGACCAGTACACTCTTCACACTTAACTCTGTCGGGATGTGCAAGAGCCATGGTCACCGAGGCCTACCTAAGGTACTGAAATACTTCCCCAGTTCAGCCTAGGCAGAGGCCCCTGTTGCCAAAGGATCTCCATGGAAGGGCCCTGTGGGTTCCGTGTGTTTCCTTGAGGTAGTCAGAAACGACTGAGGGTAACTACATGAGCTCATGTTTGAAACCAGGCTACCCTGGCAAAACCTTATTTTCCTCCGTGGGAGGCGAGACTGTTGCGGTTTGAAAGCTGCCTGAAAAACACTCCTGCTGCCCATCTTCTCTTGGCTGCCTGAAGGCGTCACGAAAGTACTATGAGTGTACTCGTATGAGGCCTGCTGGTCTCAGTGCCTTGCTGGGAGCTCCTCCAGGAGCACTCGGGAACTTACCAGCCAAAGAAATGGCACCCCAGGCCTCAGGTGCAAGTCCAGGTTTCTCCCATCGTAAGCTTCGGTGCGCCATAGTAGCGAAGAAGCATGTGTTAAAGGAATGCTTCAACTCTGTTACGTATTTCACGACTCGTTGTGCACTCACGTTCGTTGTCACATCTGTGAAAGGGTACTGTATGCCGTCCAACTCTTCTGTTGCGTTTGAGCCAACAGAAGCAAATGGGTTCGTTTGGTTTAACGCTGCGAAGGTGCCGCGGTAATGGCAAAGCTCTGCCCGGATCGCTCGACAGCTCTCGTTTGTACAGCATTCAAACGGCCTCAGGACCGCCGTTCTAAGCAGCCTGACATTCCACGCTGGTGTGCCCCAAGGAGGAATTTGGGGTCTGAGAAACGCCACTGTGCCTCACAAATGAAACCTGTGAACTCCCAAAGGACGTCTCCCTACGGCCGTCGGAAGCTAGATGTTGAGTTCCAGCCTGAAAACAACGGACAGCTTTCCCTGTGACAATGCTGGACTTCCGGGACCATCCAGATTCACCAAGGCCTAACTTTTGCACGGCGGGGGAATGCTCTTGTGCATGTACGGCACTCCCCACGTGAAAACCTTTCTTAGCAGATGGAGGCAGGCTTTCCCTTGTACTAGGTAGCTAGGCAGAATCATCAGATAAACATGCTTTGTCATCGAGCTGGAAAGCGGGACACTGATGGGAAAGTTCACATTCTCCCGCTTTGCAAGCGACTTGCTTTTGGCTTCAAAGCTGCCTGAACAGCACTAGCGGCCCACCTTCTCTTCACTGCGGGATTGTCGCTGTGGGCCAAGGCTGCGTTCTCTCAATGCCAAAAGTGTGCTGCCAAGTCCCTTCTAGAAACTCATCCTACTGCACTCCAAATTCAGCTCCGGCCAATGAAAGCTGCCCTAAGGCCACAAGGGAAGTTCCAGGGTTTCATAGCAGCAGAGCTGGGTGTGCATTGGTATCCACGAAGCCATCCTCTGAAATGGAGCGCCTTAACTCTGCTATGCCCCTGGGGACACATAGGACAGTCGATCGTGCACCCGTTTCGCATGATGACCGCTGTGTGCCCGAAGAGCGTCCTCTGGCTTCTGAGGAACCCTCGGCGAAATAGGCCCCTGGGGAGCACTCTTCCCATTCACAGCAAGGGAAAAGTACTGCTTTCTGGGTTGCCAAGGAAGAGTGTCCCAGTCGTCAAAGAGCCTCGCGAAAGCAGTGCTGGGCAGACTCTGTTTGCAAGTCGACTGGCCTCAGTGACTGAAAGAGAACGCCCCCGCCGATACACGGTGTGCTGACGATTCAGGCCGGGGCTCAGGACAGCACTCTCACAGAAGCGAAAGCTAAGCTCTGCGTCCAGCCTGAAGACCAGTACACTCTTCACACTTAACTCTGTCGGGATGTGCAAGAGCCATGGTCACCGAGGCCTACCTAAGGTACTGAAGTACTTCCCCAGTTCAGCCTAGGCAGAGGCCCCTGTTGCCAAAGGATCTCCATGGAAGGGCCCTGTGGGTTCCGTGTGTTTCCTTGAGGTAGTCAGAAACGACTGAGGGTAACTACATGAGCTCATGTTTGAAACCAGGCTACCCTGGCAAAACCTTATTTTCCTCCGTGGGAGGCGAGACTGTTGCGGTTTGAAAGCTGCCTGAAAAACACTCCTGCTGCCCATCTTCTCTTGGCTGCCTGAAGGCGTCACGAAAGTACTATGAGTGTACTCGTATGAGGCCTGCTGGTCTCAGTGCCTTGCTGGGAGCTCCTCCAGGAGCACTCGGGAACTTACCAGCCAAAGAAATGGCACCCCAGGCCTCAGGTGCAAGTCCAGGTTTCTCCCATCGTAAGCTTCGGTGCGCCATAGTAGCGAAGAAGCATGTGTTAAAGGAATGCTTCAACTCTGTTACGTATTTCACGACTCGTTGTGCACTCACGTTCGTTGTCACATCTGTGAAAGGGTACTGTATGCCGTCCAACTCTTCTGTTGCGTTTGAGCCAACAGAAGCAAATGGGTTCGTTTGGTTTAACGCTGCGAAGGTGCCGCGGTAATGGCAAAGCTCTGCCCGGATCGCTCGACAGCTCTCGTTTGTACAGCATTCAAACGGCCTCAGGACCGCCGTTCTAAGCAGCCTGACATTCCACGCTGGTGTGCCCCAAGGAGGAATTTGGGGTCTGAGAAACGCCACTGTGCCTCACAAATGAAACCTGTGAACTCCCAAAGGACGTCTCCCTACGGCCGTCGGAAGCTAGATGTTGAGTTCCAGCCTGAAAACAACGGACAGCTTTCCTGTGACAATGCTGGACTTCCGGGACCATCCAGATTCACCAAGGCCTAACTTTTGCACGGCGGGGGAATGCTCTTGTGCATGTACGGCACTCCCCCACGTGAAAACCTTTCTTAGCAGATGGAGGCAGGCTTTCCCTTGTACTAGGTAGCTAGGCAGAATCATCAGATAAACATGCTTTGTCATCGAGCTGGAAAGCGGGACACTGATGGGAAAGTTCACATCTCTCCCGCTTTGCAAGCGACTTGCTTTTGGCTTCAAAGCTGCCTGAACAGCACTAGCGGCCCACCTTCTCTTCACTGCGGGATTGTCGCTGTGGGCCAAGGCTGCGTTCTCTCAATGCCAAAAGTGTGCTGCCAAGTCCCTTCTAGAAACTCATCCTACTGCACTCCAAATTCAGCTCCGGCCAATGAAAGCTGCCCTAAGGCCACAAGGGAAGTTCCAGGGTTTATAGCAGCAGAGCTGGGTGTGCATTGGTATCCACGAAGCCATCCTCTGAAATGGAGCGCCTTAACTCTGCTATGCCCCTGGGGACACATAGGACAGTCGATCGTGCACCCGTTTCGCATGATGACCGCTGTGTGCCCGAAGAGCGTCCTCTGGCTTCTGAGGAACCCTCGGCGAAATAGGCCCCTGGGGAGCACTCTTCCCATTCACAGCAAGGGAAAAGTACTGCTTTCTGGGTTGCCAAGGAAGAGTGTCCCAGTCGTCAAAGAGCCTCGCGAAAGCAGTGCTGGGCAGACTCTGTTTGCAAGTCGACTGGCCTCAGTGACTGAAAGAGAACGCCCCCGCCGATACACGGTGTGCTGACGATTCAGGCCGGGGCTCAGGACAGCACTCTCACAGAAGCGAAAGCTAAGCTCTGCGTCCAGCCTGAAGACCAGTACACTCTTCACACTTAACTCTGTCGGGATGTGCAAGAGCCATGGTCACCGAGGCCTACCTAAGGTACTGAAATACTTCCCCAGTTCAGCCTAGGCAGAGGCCCCTGTTGCCAAAGGATCTCCATGGAAGGGCCCTGTGGGTTCCGTGTGTTTCCTTGAGGTAGTCAGAAACGACTGAGGGTAACTACATGAGCTCATGTTTGAAACCAGGCTACCCTGGCAAAACCTTATTTTCCTCCGTGGGAGGCGAGACTGTTGCGGTTTGAAAGCTGCCTGAAAAACACTCCTGCTGCCCATCTTCTCTTGGCTGCCTGAAGGCGTCACGAAAGTACTATGTGTGTACTCGTATGAGGCCTGCTGGTCTCAGTGCCTTGCTGGGAGCTCCTCCAGGAGCACTCGGGAACTTACCAGCCAAAGAAATGGCACCCCAGGCCTCAGGTGCAAGTCCAGGTTTCTCCCATCGTAAGCTTCGGTGCGCCATAGTAGCGAAGAAGCATGTGTTAAAGGAATGCTTCAACTCTGTTACGTATTTCACGACTCGTTGTGCACTCACGTTCGTTGTCACATCTGTGAAAGGGTACTGTATGCCGTCCAACTCTTCTGTTGCGTTTGAGCCAACAGAAGCAAATGGGTTCGTTTGGTTTAACGCTGCGAAGGTGCCGCGGTAATGGCAAAGCTCTGCCCGGATCGCTCGACAGCTCTCGTTTGTACAGCATTCAAACGGCCTCAGGACCGCCGTTCTAAGCAGCCTGACATTCCACGCTGGTGTGCCCCAAGGAGGAATTTGGGTTCTGAGAAACGCCACTGTGCCTCACAAATGAAACCTGTGAACTCCCAAAGGACGTCTCCCTACGGCCGTCGGAAGCTAGATGTTGAGTTCCAGCCTGAAAACAACGGACAGCTTTCCCTGTGACAATGCTGGACTTCCGGGACCATCCAGATTCACCAAGGCCTAACTTTTGCACGGCGGGGGAATGCTCTTGTGCATGTACGGCACTCCCCACGTGAAAACCTTTCTTAGCAGATGGAGGCAGGCTTTCCCTTGTACTAGGTAGCTAGGCAGAATCATCAGATAAACATGCTTTGTCATCGAGCTGGAAAGCGGGACACTGATGGGAAAGTTCACATTCTCCCGCTTTGCAAGCGACTTGCTTTTGGCTTCAAAGCTGCCTGAAGAGCACTAGCGGCCCACCTTCTCTTCACTGCGGGATTGTCGCTGTGGGCCAAGGCTGCGTTCTCTCAATGCCAAAAGTGTGCTGCCAAGTCCCTTCTAGAAACTCATCCTACTGCACTCCAAATTCAGCTCCGGCCAATGAAAGCTGCCCTAAGGCCACAAGGGAAGTTCCAGGGTTTCATAGCAGCAGAGCTGGGTGTGCATTGGTATCCACGAAGCCATCCTCTGAAATGGAGCGCCTTAACTCTGCTATGCCCCTGGGGACACATAGGACAGTCGATCGTGCACCCGTTTCGCATGATGACCGCTGTGTGCCCGAAGAGCGTCCTCTGGCTTCTGAGGAACCCTCGGCGAAATAGGCCCCTGGGGAGCACTCTTCCCATTCACAGCAAGGGAAAAGTACTGCTTTCTGGGTTGCCAAGGAAGAGTGTCCCAGTCGTCAAAGAGCCTCGCGAAAGCAGTGCTGGGCAGACTCTGTTTGCAAGTCGACTGGCCTCAGTGACTGAAAGAGAACGCCCCCGCCGATACACGGTGTGCTGACGATTCAGGCCGGGGCTCAGGACAGCACTCTCACAGAAGCGAAAGCTAAGCTCTGCGTCCAGCCTGAAGACCAGTACACTCTTCACACTTAACTCTGTCGGGATGTGCAAGAGCCATGGTCACCGAGGCCTACCTAAGGTACTGAAATACTTCCCCAGTTCAGCCTAGGCAGAGGCCCCTGTTGCCAAAGGATCTCCATGGAAGGGCCCTGTGGGTTCCGTGTGTTTCCTTGAGGTAGTCAGAAACGACTGAGGGTAACTACATGAGCTCATGTTTGAAACCAGGCTACCCTGGCAAAACCTTATTTTCCTCCGTGGGAGGCGAGACTGTTGCGGTTTGAAAGCTGCCTGAAAAACACTCCTGCTGCCCATCTTCTCTTGGCTGCCTGAAGGCGTCACGAAAGTACTATGAGTGTACTCGTATGAGGCCTGCTGGTCTCAGTGCCTTGCTGGGAGCTCCTCCAGGAGCACTCGGGAACTTACCAGCCAAAGAAATGGCACCCCAGGCCTCAGGTGCAAGTCCAGGTTTCTCCCATCGTAAGCTTCGGTGCGCCATAGTAGCGAAGAAGCATGTGTTAAAGGAATGCTTCAACTCTGTTACGTATTTCACGACTCGTTGTGCACTCACGTTCGTTGTCACATCTGTGAAAGGGTACTGTATGCCGTCCAACTCTTCTGTTGCGTTTGAGCCAACAGAAGCAAATGGGTTCGTTTGGTTTAACGCTGCGAAGGTGCCGCGGTAATGGCAAAGCTCTGCCCGGATCGCTCGACAGCTCTCGTTTGTACAGCATTCAAACGGCCTCAGGACCGCCGTTCTAAGCAGCCTGACATTCCACGCTGGTGTGCCCCAAGGAGGAATTTGGGGTCTGAGAAACGCCACTGTGCCTCACAAATGAAACCTGTGAACTCCCAAAGGACGTCTCCCTACGGCCGTCGGAAGCTAGATGTTGAGTTCCAGCCTGAAAACAACGGACAGCTTTCCCTGTGACAATGCTGGACTTCCGGGACCATCCAGATTCACCAAGGCCTAACTTTTGCACGGCGGGGGAATGCTCTTGTGCATGTACGGCACTCCCCACGTGAAAACCTTTCTTAGCAGATGGAGGCAGGCTTTCCCTTGTACTAGGTAGCTAGGCAGAATCATCAGATAAACATGCTTTGTCATCGAGCTGGAAAGCGGGACACTGATGGGAAAGTTCACATTCTCCCGCTTTGCAAGCGACTTGCTTTTGGCTTCAAAGCTGCCTGAACAGCACTAGCGGCCCACCTTCTCTTCACTGCGGGATTGTCGCTGTGGGCCAAGGCTGCGTTCTCTCAATGCCAAAAGTGTGCTGCCAAGTCCCTTCTAGAAACTCATCCTACTGCACTCCAAATTCAGCTCCGGCCAATGAAAGCTGCCCTAAGGCCACAAGGGAAGTTCCAGGGTTTCATAGCAGCAGAGCTGGGTGTGCATTGGTATCCACGAAGCCATCCTCTGAAATGGAGCGCCTTAACTCTGCTATGCCCCTGGGGACACATAGGACAGTCGATCGTGCACCCGTTTCGCATGATGACCGCTGTGTGCCCGAAGAGCGTCCTCTGGCTTCTGAGGAACCCTCGGCGAAATAGGCCCCTGGGGAGCACTCTTCCCATTCACAGCAAGGGAAAAGTACTGCTTTCTGGGTTGCCAAGGAAGAGTGTCCCAGTCGTCAAAGAGCCTCGCGAAAGCAGTGCTGGGCAGACTCTGTTTGCAAGTCGACTGGCCTCAGTGACTGAAAGAGAACGCCCCCGCCGATACACGGTGTGCTGACGATTCAGGCCGGGGCTCAGGACAGCACTCTCACAGAAGCGAAAGCTAAGCTCTGCGTCCAGCCTGAAGACCAGTACACTCTTCACACTTAACTCTGTCGGGATGTGCAAGAGCCATGGTCACCGAGGCCTACCTAAGGTACTGAAATACTTCCCCAGTTCAGCCTAGGCAGAGGCCCCTGTTGCCAAAGGATCTCCATGGAAGGGCCCTGTGGGTTCCGTGTGTTTCCTTGAGGTAGTCAGAAACGACTGAGGGTAACTACATGAGCTCATGTTTGAAACCAGGCTACCCTGGCAAAACCTTATTTTCCTCCGTGGGAGGCGAGACTGTTGCGGTTTGAAAGCTGCCTGAAAAACACTCCTGCTGCCCATCTTCTCTTGGCTGCCTGAAGGCGTCACGAAAGTACTATGAGTGTACTCGTATGAGGCCTGCTGGTCTCAGTGCCTTGCTGGGAGCTCCTCCAGGAGCACTCGGGAACTTACCAGCCAAAGAAATGGCACCCCAGGCCTCAGGTGCAAGTCCAGGTTTCTCCCATCGTAAGCTTCGGTGCGCCATAGTAGCGAAGAAGCATGTGTTAAAGGAATGCTTCAACTCTGTTACGTATTTCACGACTCGTTGTGCACTCACGTTCGTTGTCACATCTGTGAAAGGGTACTGTATGCCGTCCAACTCTTCTGTTGCGTTTGAGCCAACAGAAGCAAATGGGTTCGTTTGGTTTAACGCTGCGAAGGTGCCGCGGTAATGGCAAAGCTCTGCCCGGATCGCTCGACAGCTCTCGTTTGTACAGCATTCAAACGGCCTCAGGACCGCCGTTCTAAGCAGCCTGACATTCCACGCTGGTGTGCCCCAAGGAGGAATTTGGGGTCTGAGAAACGCCACTGTGCCTCACAAATGAAACCTGTGAACTCCCAAAGGACGTCTCCCTACGGCCGTCGGAAGCTAGATGTTGAGTTCCAGCCTGAAAACAACGGACAGCTTTCCCTGTGACAATGCTGGACTTCCGGGACCATCCAGATTCACCAAGGCCTAACTTTTGCACGGCGGGGGAATGCTCTTGTGCATGTACGGCACTCCCCACGTGAAAACCTTTCTTAGCAGATGGAGGCAGGCTTTCCCTTGTACTAGGTAGCTAGGCAGAATCATCAGATAAACATGCTTTGTCATCGAGCTGGAAAGCGGGACACTGATGGGAAAGTTCACATTCTCCCGCTTTGCAAGCGACTTGCTTTTGGCTTCAAAGCTGCCTGAACAGCACTAGCGGCCCACCTTCTCTTCACTGCGGGATTGTCGCTGTGGGCCAAGGCTGCGTTCTCTCAATGCCAAAAGTGTGCTGCCAAGTCCCTTCTAGAAACTCATCCTACTGCACTCCAAATTCAGCTCCGGCCAATGAAAGCTGCCCTAAGGCCACAAGGGAAGTTCCAGGGTTTCACAGCAGCAGAGCTGGGTGTGCATTGGTATCCACGAAGCCATCCTCTGAAATGGAGCGCCTTAACTCTGCTATGCCCCTGGGGACACATAGGACAGTCGATCGTGCACCCGTTTCGCATGATGACCGCTGTGTGCCCGAAGAGCGTCCTCTGGCTTCTGAGGAACCCTCGGCGAAATAGGCCCCTGGGGAGCACTCTTCCCATTCACAGCAAGGGAAAAGTACTGCTTTCTGGGTTGCCAAGGAAGAGTGTCCCAGTCGTCAAAGAGCCTCGCGAAAGCAGTGCTGGGCAGACTCTGTTTGCAAGTCGACTGGCCTCAGTGACTGAAAGAGAACGCCCCCGCCGATACACGGTGTGCTGACGATTCAGGCCGGGGCTCAGGACAGCACTCTCACAGAAGCGAAAGCTAAGCTCTGCGTCCAGCCTGAAGACCAGTACACTCTTCACACTTAACTCTGTCGGGATGTGCAAGAGCCATGGTCACCGAGGCCTACCTAAGGTACTGAAATACTTCCCCAGTTCAGCCTAGGCAGAGGCCCCTGTTGCCAAAGGATCTCCATGGAAGGGCCCTGTGGGTTCCGTGTGTTTCCTTGAGGTAGTCAGAAACGACTGAGGGTAACTACATGAGCTCATGTTTGAAACCAGGCTACCCTGGCAAAACCTTATTTTCCTCCGTGGGAGGCGAGACTGTTGCGGTTTGAAAGCTGCCTGAAAAACACTCCTGCTGCCCATCTTCTCTTGGCTGCCTGAAGGCGTCACGAAAGTACTATGAGTGTACTCGTATGAGGCCTGCTGGTCTCAGTGCCTTGCTGGGAGCTCCTCCAGGAGCACTCGGGAACTTACCAGCCAAAGAAATGGCACCCCAGGCCTCAGGTGCAAGTCCAGGTTTCTCCCATCGTAAGCTTCGGTGCGCCATAGTAGCGAAGAAGCATGTGTTAAAGGAATGCTTCAACTCTGTTACGTATTTCACGACTCGTTGTGCACTCACGTTCGTTGTCACATCTGTGAAAGGGTACTGTATGCCGTCCAACTCTTCTGTTGCGTTTGAGCCAACAGAAGCAAATGGGTTCGTTTGGTTTAACGCTGCGAAGGTGCCGCGGTAATGGCAAAGCTCTGCCCGGATCGCTCGACAGCTCTCGTTTGTACAGCATTCAAACGGCCTCAGGACCGCCGTTCTAAGCAGCCTGACATTCCACGCTGGTGTGCCCCAAGGAGGAATTTGGGGTCTGAGAAACGCCACTGTGCCTCACAAATGAAACCTGTGAACTCCCAAAGGACGTCTCCCTACGGCCGTCGGAAGCTAGATGTTGAGTTCCAGCCTGAAAACAACGGACAGCTTTCCCTGTGACAATGCTGGACTTCCGGGACCATCCAGATTCACCAAGGCCTAACTTTTGCACGGCGGGGGAATGCTCTTGTGCATGTACGGCACTCCCCACGTGAAAACCTTTCTTAGCAGATGGAGGCAGGCTTTCCCTTGTACTAGGTAGCTAGGCAGAATCATCAGATAAACATGCTTTGTCATCGAGCTGGAAAGCGGGACACTGATGGGAAAGTTCACATTCTCCCGCTTTGCAAGCGACTTGCTTTTGGCTTCAAAGCTGCCTGAACAGCACTAGCGGCCCACCTTCTCTTCACTGCGGGATTGTCGCTGTGGGCCAAGGCTGCGTTCTCTCAATGCCAAAAGTGTGCTGCCAAGTCCCTTCTAGAAACTCATCCTACTGCACTCCAAATTCAGCTCCGGCCAATGAAAGCTGCCCTAAGGCCACAAGGGAAGTTCCAGGGTTTCATAGCAGCAGAGCTGGGTGTGCATTGGTATCCACGAAGCCATCCTCTGAAATGGAGCGCCTTAACTCTGCTATGCCCCTGGGGACACATAGGACAGTCGATCGTGCACCCGTTTCGCATGATGACCGCTGTGTGCCCGAAGAGCGTCCTCTGGCTTCTGAGGAACCCTCGGCGAAATAGGCCCCTGGGGAGCACTCTTCCCATTCACAGCAAGGGAAAAGTACTGCTTTCTGGGTTGCCAAGGAAGAGTGTCCCAGTCGTCAAAGAGCCTCGCGAAAGCAGTGCTGGGCAGACTCTGTTTGCAAGTCGACTGGCCTCAGTGACTGAAAGAGAACGCCCCCGCCGATACACGGTGTGCTGACGATTCAGGCCGGGGCTCAGGACAGCACTCTCACAGAAGCGAAAGCTAAGCTCTGCGTCCAGCCTGAAGACCAGTACACTCTTCACACTTAACTCTGTCGGGATGTGCAAGAGCCATGGTCACCGAGGCCTACCTAAGGTACTGAAATACTTCCCCAGTTCAGCCTAGGCAGAGGCCCCTGTTGCCAAAGGATCTCCATGGAAGGGCCCTGTGGGTTCCGTGTGTTTCCTTGAGGTAGTCAGAAACGACTGAGGGTAACTACATGAGCTCATGTTTGAAACCAGGCTACCCTGGCAAAACCTTATTTTCCTCCGTGGGAGGCGAGACTGTTGCGGTTTGAAAGCTGCCTGAAAAACACTCCTGCTGCCCATCTTCTCTTGGCTGCCTGAAGGCGTCACGAAAGTACTATGAGTGTACTCGTATGAGGCATGCTGGTCTCAGTGCCTTGCTGGGAGCTCCTCCAGGAGCACTCGGGAACTTACCAGCCAAAGAAATGGCACCCCAGGCCTCAGGTGCAAGTCCAGGTTTCTCCCATCGTAAGCTTCGGTGCGCCATAGTAGCGAAGAAGCATGTGTTAAAGGAATGCTTCAACTCTGTTACGTATTTCACGACTCGTTGTGCACTCACGTTCGTTGTCACATCTGTGAAAGGGTACTGTATGCCGTCCAACTCTTCTGTTGCGTTTGAGCCAACAGAAGCAAATGGGTTCGTTTGGTTTAACGCTGCGAAGGTGCCGCGGTAATGGCAAAGCTCTGCCCGGATCGCTCGACAGCTCTCGTTTGTACAGCATTCAAACGGCCTCAGGACCGCCGTTCTAAGCAGCCTGACATTCCACGCTGGTGTGCCCCAAGGAGGAATTTGGGGTCTGAGAAACGCCACTGTGCCTCACAAATGAAACCTGTGAACTCCCAAAGGACGTCTCCCTACGGCCGTCGGAAGCTAGATGTTGAGTTCCAGCCTGAAAACAACGGACAGCTTTCCCTGTGACAATGCTGGACTTCCGGGACCGTCCAGATTCACCAAGGCCTAACTTTTGCACGGCGGGGGAATGCTCTTGTGCATGTACGGCACTCCCCACGTGAAAACCTTTCTTAGCAGATGGAGGCAGGCTTTCCCTTGTACTAGGTAGCTAGGCAGAATCATCAGATAAACATGCTTTGTCATCCAGCTGGAAAGCGGGACACTGATGGGAAAGTTCACATTCTCCCGCTTTGCAAGCGACTTGCTTTTGGCTTCAAAGCTGCCTGAACAGCACTAGCGGCCCACCTTCTCTTCACTGCGGGATTGTCGCTGTGGGCCAAGGCTGCGTTCTCTCAATGCCAAAAGTGTGCTGCCAAGTCCCTTCTAGAAACTCATCCTACTGCACTCCAAATTCAGCTCCGGCCAATGAAAGCTGCCCTAAGGCCACAAGGGAAGTTCCAGGGTTTCATAGCAGCAGAGCTGGGTGTGCATTGGTATCCACGAAGCCATCCTCTGAAATGGAGCGCCTTAACTCTGCTATGCCCCTGGGGACACATAGGACAGTCGATCGTGCACCCGTTTCGCATGATGACCGCTGTGTGCCCGAAGAGCGTCCTCTGGCTTCTGAGGAACCCTCGGCGAAATAGGCCCCTGGGGAGCACTCTTCCCATTCACAGCAAGGGAAAAGTACTGCTTTCTGGGTTGCCAAGGAAGAGTGTCCCAGTCGTCAAAGAGCCTCGCGAAAGCAGTGCTGGGCAGACTCTGTTTGCAAGTCGACTGGCCTCAGTGACTGAAAGAGAACGCCCCCGCCGATACACGGTGTGCTGACGATTCAGGCCGGGGCTCAGGACAGCACTCTCACAGAAGCGAAAGCTAAGCTCTGCGTCCAGCCTGAAGACCAGTACACTCTTCACACTTAACTCTGTCGGGATGTGCAAGAGCCATGGTCACCGAGGCCTACCTAAGGTACTGAAATACTTCCCCAGTTCAGCCTAGGCAGAGGCCCCTGTTGCCAAAGGATCTCCATGGAAGGGCCCTGTGGGTTCCGTGTGTTTCCTTGAGGTAGTCAGAAACGACTGAGGGTAACTACATGAGCTCATGTTTGAAACCAGGCTACCCTGGCAAAACCTTATTTTCCTCCGTGGGAGGCGAGACTGTTGCGGTTTGAAAGCTGCCTGAAAAACACTCCTGCTGCCCATCTTCTCTTGGCTGCCTGAAGGCGTCACGAAAGTACTATGAGTGTACTCGTATGAGGCATGCTGGTCTCAGTGCCTTGCTGGGAGCTCCTCCAGGAGCACTCGGGAACTTACCAGCCAAAGAAATGGCACCCCAGGCCTCAGGTGCAAGTCCAGGTTTCTCCCATCGTAAGCTTCGGTGCGCCATAGTAGCGAAGAAGCATGTGTTAAAGGAATGCTTCAACTCTGTTACGTATTTCACGACTCGTTGTGCACTCACGTTCGTTGTCACATCTGTGAAAGGGTACTGTATGCCGTCCAACTCTTCTGTTGCGTTTGAGCCAACAGAAGCAAATGGGTTCGTTTGGTTTAACGCTGCGAAGGTGCCGCGGTAATGGCAAAGCTCTGCCCGGATCGCTCGACAGCTCTCGTTTGTACAGCATTCAAACGGCCTCAGGACCGCCGTTCTAAGCAGCCTGACATTCCACGCTGGTGTGCCCCAAGGAGGAATTTGGGGTCTGAGAAACGCCACTGTGCCTCACAAATGAAACCTGTGAACTCCCAAAGGACGTCTCCCTACGGCCGTCGGAAGCTAGATGTTGAGTTCCAGCCTGAAAACAACGGACAGCTTTCCCTGTGACAATGCTGGACTTCCGGGACCGTCCAGATTCACCAAGGCCTAACTTTTGCACGGCGGGGGAATGCTCTTGTGCATGTACGGCACTCCCCACGTGAAAACCTTTCTTAGCAGATGGAGGCAGGCTTTCCCTTGTACTAGGTAGCTAGGCAGAATCATCAGATAAACATGCTTTGTCATCGAGCTGGAAAGCGGGACACTGATGGGAAAGTTCACATTCTCCCGCTTTGCAAGCGACTTGCTTTTGGCTTCAAAGCTGCCTGAACAGCACTAGCGGCCCACCTTCTCTTCACTGCGGGATTGTCGCTGTGGGCCAAGGCTGCGTTCTCTCAATGCCAAAAGTGTGCTGCCAAGTCCCTTCTAGAAACTCATCCTACTGCACTCCAAATTCAGCTCCGGCCAATGAAAGCTGCCCTAAGGCCACAAGGGAAGTTCCAGGGTTTCATAGCAGCAGAGCTGGGTGTGCATTGGTATCCACGAAGCCATCCTCTGAAATGGAGCGCCTTAACTCTGCTATGCCCCTGGGGACACATAGGACAGTCGATCGTGCACCCGTTTCGCATGATGACCGCTGTGTGCCTGAAGAGCGTCCTCTGGCTTCTGAGGAACCCTCGGCGAAATAGGCCCCTGGGGAGCACTCTTCCCATTCACAGCAAGGGAAAAGTACTGCTTTCTGGGTTGCCAAGGAAGAGTGTCCCAGTCGTCAAAGAGCCTCGCGAAAGCAGTGCTGGGCAGACTCTGTTTGCAAGTCGACTGGCCTCAGTGACTGAAAGAGAACGCCCCCGCCGATACACGGTGTGCTGACGATTCAGGCCGGGGCTCAGGACAGCACTCTCACAGAAGCGAAAGCTAAGCTCTGCGTCCAGCCTGAAGACCAGTACACTCTTCACACTTAACTCTGTCGGGATGTGCAAGAGCCATGGTCACCGAGGCCTACCTAAGGTACTGAAATACTTCCCCAGTTCAGCCTAGGCAGAGGCCCCTGTTGCCAAAGGATCTCCATGGAAGGGCCCTGTGGGTTCCGTGTGTTTCCTTGAGGTAGTCAGAAACGACTGAGGGTAACTACATGAGCTCATGTTTGAAACCAGGCTACCCTGGCAAAACCTTATTTTCCTCCGTGGGAGGCGAGACTGTTGCGGTTTGAAAGCTGCCTGAAAAACACTCCTGCTGCCCATCTTCTCTTGGCTGCCTGAAGGCGTCACGAAAGTACTATGAGTGTACTCGTATGAGGCCTGCTGGTCTCAGTGCCTTGCTGGGAGCTCCTCCAGGAGCACTCGGGAACTTACCAGCCAAAGAAATGGCACCCCAGGCCTCAGGTGCAAGTCCAGGTTTCTCCCATCGTAAGCTTCGGTGCGCCATAGTAGCGAAGAAGCATGTGTTAAAGGAATGCTTCAACTCTGTTACGTATTTCACGACTCGTTGTGCACTCACGTTCGTTGTCACATCTGTGAAAGGGTACTGTATGCCGTCCAACTCTTCTGTTGCGTTTGAGCCAACAGAAGCAAATGGGTTCGTTTGGTTTAACGCTGCGAAGGTGCCGCGGTAATGGCAAAGCTCTGCCCGGATCGCTCGACAGCTCTCGTTTGTACAGCATTCAAACGGCCTCAGGACCGCCGTTCTAAGCAGCCTGACATTCCACGCTGGTGTGCCCCAAGGAGGAATTTGGGGTCTGAGAAACGCCACTGTGCCTCACAAATGAAACCTGTGAACTCCCAAAGGACGTCTCCCTACGGCCGTCGGAAGCTAGATGTTGAGTTCCAGCCTGAAAACAACGGACAGCTTTCCCTGTGACAATGCTGGACTTCCGGGACCGTCCAGATTCACCAAGGCCTAACTTTTGCACGGCGGGGGAATGCTCTTGTGCATGTACGGCACTCCCCACGTGAAAACCTTTCTTAGCAGATGGAGGCAGGCTTTCCCTTGTACTAGGTAGCTAGGCAGAATCATCAGATAAACATGCTTTGTCATCGAGCTGGAAAGCGGGACACTGATGGGAAAGTTCACATTCTCCCGCTTTGCAAGCGACTTGCTTTTGGCTTCAAAGCTGCCTGAACAGCACTAGCGGCCCACCTTCTCTTCACTGCGGGATTGTCGCTGTGGGCCAAGGCTGCGTTCTCTCAATGCCAAAAGTGTGCTGCCAAGTCCCTTCTAGAAACTCATCCTACTGCACTCCAAATTCAGCTCCGGCCAATGAAAGCTGCCCTAAGGCCACAAGGGAAGTTCCAGGGTTTCATAGCAGCAGAGCTGGGTGTGCATTGGTATCCACGAAGCCATCCTCTGAAATGGAGCGCCTTAACTCTGCTATGCCCCTGGGGACACATAGGACAGTCGATCGTGCACCCGTTTCGCATGATGACCGCTGTGTGCCCGAAGAGCGTCCTCTGGCTTCTGAGGAACCCTCGGCGAAATAGGCCCCTGGGGAGCACTCTTCCCATTCACAGCAAGGGAAAAGTACTGCTTTCTGGGTTGCCAAGGAAGAGTGTCCCAGTCGTCAAAGAGCCTCGCGAAAGCAGTGCTGGGCAGACTCTGTTTGCAAGTCGACTGGCCTCAGTGACTGAAAGAGAACGCCCCCGCCGATACACGGTGTGCTGACGATTCAGGCCGGGGCTCAGGACAGCACTCTCACAGAAGCGAAAGCTAAGCTCTGCGTCCAGCCTGAAGACCAGTACACTCTTCACACTTAACTCTGTCGGGATGTGCAAGAGCCATGGTCACCGAGGCCTACCTAAGGTACTGAAATACTTCCCCAGTTCAGCCTAGGCAGAGGCCCCTGTTGCCAAAGGATCTCCATGGAAGGGCCCTGTGGGTTCCGTGTGTTTCCTTGAGGTAGTCAGAAACGACTGAGGGTAACTACATGAGCTCATGTTTGAAACCAGGCTACCCTGGCAAAACCTTATTTTCCTCCGTGGGAGGCGAGACTGTTGCGGTTTGAAAGCTGCCTGAAAAACACTCCTGCTGCCCATCTTCTCTTGGCTGCCTGAAGGCGTCACGAAAGTACTATGAGTGTACTCGTATGAGGCCTGCTGGTCTCAGTGCCTTGCTGGGAGCTCCTCCAGGAGCACTCGGGAACTTACCAGCCAAAGAAATGGCACCCCAGGCCTCAGGTGCAAGTCCAGGTTTCTCCCATCGTAAGCTTCGGTGCGCCATAGTAGCGAAGAAGCATGTGTTAAAGGAATGCTTCAACTCTGTTACGTATTTCACGACTCGTTGTGCACTCACGTTCGTTGTCACATCTGTGAAAGGGTACTGTATGCCGTCCAACTCTTCTGTTGCGTTTGAGCCAACAGAAGCAAATGGGTTCGTTTGGTTTAACGCTGCGAAGGTGCCGCGGTAATGGCAAAGCTCTGCCCGGATCGCTCGACAGCTCTCGTTTGTACAGCATTCAAACGGCCTCAGGACCGCCGTTCTAAGCAGCCTGACATTCCACGCTGGTGTGCCCCAAGGAGGAATTTGGGGTCTGAGAAACGCCACTGTGCCTCACAAATGAAACCTGTGAACTCCCAAAGGACGTCTCCCTACGGCCGTCGGAAGCTAGATGTTGAGTTCCAGCCTGAAAACAACGGACAGCTTTCCCTGTGACAATGCTGGACTTCCGGGACCGTCCAGATTCACCAAGGCCTAACTTTTGCACGGCGGGGGAATGCTCTTGTGCATGTACGGCACTCCCCACGTGAAAACCTTTCTTAGCAGATGGAGGCAGGCTTTCCCTTGTACTAGGTAGCTAGGCAGAATCATCAGATAAACATGCTTTGTCATCCAGCTGGAAAGCGGGACACTGATGGGAAAGTTCACATTCTCCCGCTTTGCAAGCGACTTGCTTTTGGCTTCAAAGCTGCCTGAACAGCACTAGCGGCCCACCTTCTCTTCACTGCGGGATTGTCGCTGTGGGCCAAGGCTGCGTTCTCTCAATGCCAAAAGTGTGCTGCCAAGTCCCTTCTAGAAACTCATCCTACTGCACTCCAAATTCAGCTCCGGCCAATGAAAGCTGCCCTAAGGCCACAAGGGAAGTTCCAGGGTTTCATAGCAGCAGAGCTGGGTGTGCATTGGTATCCACGAAGCCATCCTCTGAAATGGAGCGCCTTAACTCTGCTATGCCCCTGGGGACACATAGGACAGTCGATCGTGCACCCGTTTCGCATGATGACCGCTGTGTGCCCGAAGAGCGTCCTCTGGCTTCTGAGGAACCCTCGGCGAAATAGGCCCCTGGGGAGCACTCTTCCCATTCACAGCAAGGGAAAAGTACTGCTTTCTGGGTTGCCAAGGAAGAGTGTCCCAGTCGTCAAAGAGCCTCGCGAAAGCAGTGCTGGGCAGACTCTGTTTGCAAGTCGACTGGCCTCAGTGACTGAAAGAGAACGCCCCCGCCGATACACGGTGTGCTGACGATTCAGGCCGGGGCTCAGGACAGCACTCTCACAGAAGCGAAAGCTAAGCTCTGCGTCCAGCCTGAAGACCAGTACACTCTTCACACTTAACTCTGTCGGGATGTGCAAGAGCCATGGTCACCGAGGCCTACCTAAGGTACTGAAATACTTCCCCAGTTCAGCCTAGGCAGAGGCCCCTGTTGCCAAAGGATCTCCATGGAAGGGCCCTGTGGGTTCCGTGTGTTTCCTTGAGGTAGTCAGAAACGACTGAGGGTAACTACATGAGCTCATGTTTGAAACCAGGCTACCCTGGCAAAACCTTATTTTCCTCCGTGGGAGGCGAGACTGTTGCGGTTTGAAAGCTGCCTGAAAAACACTCCTGCTGCCCATCTTCTCTTGGCTGCCTGAAGGCGTCACGAAAGTACTATGAGTGTACTCGTATGAGGCATGCTGGTCTCAGTGCCTTGCTGGGAGCTCCTCCAGGAGCACTCGGGAACTTACCAGCCAAAGAAATGGCACCCCAGGCCTCAGGTGCAAGTCCAGGTTTCTCCCATCGTAAGCTTCGGTGCGCCATAGTAGCGAAGAAGCATGTGTTAAAGGAATGCTTCAACTCTGTTACGTATTTCACGACTCGTTGTGCACTCACGTTCGTTGTCACATCTGTGAAAGGGTACTGTATGCCGTCCAACTCTTCTGTTGCGTTTGAGCCAACAGAAGCAAATGGGTTCGTTTGGTTTAACGCTGCGAAGGTGCCGCGGTAATGGCAAAGCTCTGCCCGGATCGCTCGACAGCTCTCGTTTGTACAGCATTCAAACGGCCTCAGGACCGCCGTTCTAAGCAGCCTGACATTCCACGCTGGTGTGCCCCAAGGAGGAATTTGGGGTCTGAGAAACGCCACTGTGCCTCACAAATGAAACCTGTGAACTCCCAAAGGACGTCTCCCTACGGCCGTCGGAAGCTAGATGTTGAGTTCCAGCCTGAAAACAACGGACAGCTTTCCCTGTGACAATGCTGGACTTCCGGGACCGTCCAGATTCACCAAGGCCTAACTTTTGCACGGCGGGGGAATGCTCTTGTGCATGTACGGCACTCCCCACGTGAAAACCTTTCTTAGCAGATGGAGGCAGGCTTTCCCTTGTACTAGGTAGCTAGGCAGAATCATCAGATAAACATGCTTTGTCATCGAGCTGGAAAGCGGGACACTGATGGGAAAGTTCACATTCTCCCGCTTTGCAAGCGACTTGCTTTTGGCTTCAAAGCTGCCTGAACAGCACTAGCGGCCCACCTTCTCTTCACTGCGGGATTGTCGCTGTGGGCCAAGGCTGCGTTCTCTCAATGCCAAAAGTGTGCTGCCAAGTCCCTTCTAGAAACTCATCCTACTGCACTCCAAATTCAGCTCCGGCCAATGAAAGCTGCCCTAAGGCCACAAGGGAAGTTCCAGGGTTTCACAGCAGCAGAGCTGGGTGTGCATTGGTATCCACGAAGCCATCCTCTGAAATGGAGCGCCTTAACTCTGCTATGCCCCTGGGGACACATAGGACAGTCGATCGTGCACCCGTTTCGCATGATGACCGCTGTGTGCCCGAAGAGCGTCCTCTGGCTTCTGAGGAACCCTCGGCGAAATAGGCCCCTGGGGAGCACTCTTCCCATTCACAGCAAGGGAAAAGTACTGCTTTCTGGGTTGCCAAGGAAGAGTGTCCCAGTCGTCAAAGAGCCTCGCGAAAGCAGTGCTGGGCAGACTCTGTTTGCAAGTCGACTGGCCTCAGTGACTGAAAGAGAACGCCCCCGCCGATACACGGTGTGCTGACGATTCAGGCCGGGGCTCAGGACAGCACTCTCACAGAAGCGAAAGCTAAGCTCTGCGTCCAGCCTGAAGACCAGTACACTCTTCACACTTAACTCTGTCGGGATGTGCAAGAGCCATGGTCACCGAGGCCTACCTAAGGTACTGAAATACTTCCCCAGTTCAGCCTAGGCAGAGGCCCCTGTTGCCAAAGGATCTCCATGGAAGGGCCCTGTGGGTTCCGTGTGTTTCCTTGAGGTAGTCAGAAACGACTGAGGGTAACTACATGAGCTCATGTTTGAAACCAGGCTACCCTGGCAAAACCTTATTTTCCTCCGTGGGAGGCGAGACTGTTGCGGTTTGAAAGCTGCCTGAAAAACACTCCTGCTGCCCATCTTCTCTTGGCTGCCTGAAGGCGTCACGAAAGTACTATGAGTGTACTCGTATGAGGCCTGCTGGTCTCAGTGCCTTGCTGGGAGCTCCTCCAGGAGCACTCGGGAACTTACCAGCCAAAGAAATGGCACCCCAGGCCTCAGGTGCAAGTCCAGGTTTCTCCCATCGTAAGCTTCGGTGCGCCATAGTAGCGAAGAAGCATGTGTTAAAGGAATGCTTCAACTCTGTTACGTATTTCACGACTCGTTGTGCACTCACGTTCGTTGTCACATCTGTGAAAGGGTACTGTATGCCGTCCAACTCTTCTGTTGCGTTTGAGCCAACAGAAGCAAATGGGTTCGTTTGGTTTAACGCTGCGAAGGTGCCGCGGTAATGGCAAAGCTCTGCCCGGATCGCTCGACAGCTCTCGTTTGTACAGCATTCAAACGGCCTCAGGACCGCCGTTCTAAGCAGCCTGACATTCCACGCTGGTGTGCCCCAAGGAGGAATTTGGGGTCTGAGAAACGCCACTGTGCCTCACAAATGAAACCTGTGAACTCCCAAAGGACGTCTCCCTACGGCCGTCGGAAGCTAGATGTTGAGTTCCAGCCTGAAAACAACGGACAGCTTTCCCTGTGACAATGCTGGACTTCCGGGACCGTCCAGATTCACCAAGGCCTAACTTTTGCACGGCGGGGGAATGCTCTTGTGCATGTACGGCACTCCCCACGTGAAAACCTTTCTTAGCAGATGGAGGCAGGCTTTCCCTTGTACTAGGTAGCTAGGCAGAATCATCAGATAAACATGCTTTGTCATCGAGCTGGAAAGCGGGACACTGATGGGAAAGTTCACATTCTCCCGCTTTGCAAGCGACTTGCTTTTGGCTTCAAAGCTGCCTGAACAGCACTAGCGGCCCACCTTCTCTTCACTGCGGGATTGTCGCTGTGGGCCAAGGCTGCGTTCTCTCAATGCCAAAAGTGTGCTGCCAAGTCCCTTCTAGAAACTCATCCTACTGCACTCCAAATTCAGCTCCGGCCAATGAAAGCTGCCCTAAGGCCACAAGGGAAGTTCCAGGGTTTCACAGCAGCAGAGCTGGGTGTGCATTGGTATCCACGAAGCCATCCTCTGAAATGGAGCGCCTTAACTCTGCTATGCCCCTGGGGACACATAGGACAGTCGATCGTGCACCCGTTTCGCATGATGACCGCTGTGTGCCCGAAGAGCGTCCTCTGGCTTCTGAGGAACCCTCGGCGAAATAGGCCCCTGGGGAGCACTCTTCCCATTCACAGCAAGGGAAAAGTACTGCTTTCTGGGTTGCCAAGGAAGAGTGTCCCAGTCGTCAAAGAGCCTCGCGAAAGCAGTGCTGGGCAGACTCTGTTTGCAAGTCGACTGGCCTCAGTGACTGAAAGAGAACGCCCCCGCCGATACACGGTGTGCTGACGATTCAGGCCGGGGCTCAGGACAGCACTCTCACAGAAGCGAAAGCTAAGCTCTGCGTCCAGCCTGAAGACCAGTACACTCTTCACACTTAACTCTGTCGGGATGTGCAAGAGCCATGGTCACCGAGGCCTACCTAAGGTACTGAAATACTTCCCCAGTTCAGCCTAGGCAGAGGCCCCTGTTGCCAAAGGATCTCCATGGAAGGGCCCTGTGGGTTCCGTGTGTTTCCTTGAGGTAGTCAGAAACGACTGAGGGTAACTACATGAGCTCATGTTTGAAACCAGGCTACCCTGGCAAAACCTTATTTTCCTCCGTGGGAGGCGAGACTGTTGCGGTTTGAAAGCTGCCTGAAAAACACTCCTGCTGCCCATCTTCTCTTGGCTGCCTGAAGGCGTCACGAAAGTACTATGAGTGTACTCGTATGAGGCATGCTGGTCTCAGTGCCTTGCTGGGAGCTCCTCCAGGAGCACTCGGGAACTTACCAGCCAAAGAAATGGCACCCCAGGCCTCAGGTGCAAGTCCAGGTTTCTCCCATCGTAAGCTTCGGTGCGCCATAGTAGCGAAGAAGCATGTGTTAAAGGAATGCTTCAACTCTGTTACGTATTTCACGACTCGTTGTGCACTCACGTTCGTTGTCACATCTGTGAAAGGGTACTGTATGCCGTCCAACTCTTCTGTTGCGTTTGAGCCAACAGAAGCAAATGGGTTCGTTTGGTTTAACGCTGCGAAGGTGCCGCGGTAATGGCAAAGCTCTGCCCGGATCGCTCGACAGCTCTCGTTTGTACAACATTCAAACGGCCTCAGGACCGCCGTTCTAAGCAGCCTGACATTCCACGCTGGTGTGCCCCAAGGAGGAATTTGGGGTCTGAGAAACGCCACTGTGCCTCACAAATGAAACCTGTGAACTCCCAAAGGACGTCTCCCTACGGCCGTCGGAAGCTAGATGTTGAGTTCCAGCCTGAAAACAACGGACAGCTTTCCCTGTGACAATGCTGGACTTCCGGGACCGTCCAGATTCACCAAGGCCTAACTTTTGCACGGCGGGGGAATGCTCTTGTGCATGTACGGCACTCCCCACGTGAAAACCTTTCTTAGCAGATGGAGGCAGGCTTTCCCTTGTACTAGGTAGCTAGGCAGAATCATCAGATAAACATGCTTTGTCATCGAGCTGGAAAGCGGGACACTGATGGGAAAGTTCACATTCTCCCGCTTTGCAAGCGACTTGCTTTTGGCTTCAAAGCTGCCTGAACAGCACTAGCGGCCCACCTTCTCTTCACTGCGGGATTGTCGCTGTGGGCCAAGGCTGCGTTCTCTCAATGCCAAAAGTGTGCTGCCAAGTCCCTTCTAGAAACTCATCCTACTGCACTCCAAATTCAGCTCCGGCCAATGAAAGCTGCCCTAAGGCCACAAGGGAAGTTCCAGGGTTTCACAGCAGCAGAGCTGGGTGTGCATTGGTATCCACGAAGCCATCCTCTGAAATGGAGCGCCTTAACTCTGCTATGCCCCTGGGGACACATAGGACAGTCGATCGTGCACCCGTTTCGCATGATGACCGCTGTGTGCCCGAAGAGCGTCCTCTGGCTTCTGAGGAACCCTCGGCGAAATAGGCCCCTGGGGAGCACTCTTCCCATTCACAGCAAGGGAAAAGTACTGCTTTCTGGGTTGCCAAGGAAGAGTGTCCCAGTCGTCAAAGAGCCTCGCGAAAGCAGTGCTGGGCAGACTCTGTTTGCAAGTCGACTGGCCTCAGTGACTGAAAGAGAACGCCCCCGCCGATACACGGTGTGCTGACGATTCAGGCCGGGGCTCAGGACAGCACTCTCACAGAAGCGAAAGCTAAGCTCTGCGTCCAGCCTGAAGACCAGTACACTCTTCACACTTAACTCTGTCGGGATGTGCAAGAGCCATGGTCACCGAGGCCTACCTAAGGTACTGAAATACTTCCCCAGTTCAGCCTAGGCAGAGGCCCCTGTTGCCAAAGGATCTCCATGGAAGGGCCCTGTGGGTTCCGTGTGTTTCCTTGAGGTAGTCAGAAACGACTGAGGGTAACTACATGAGCTCATGTTTGAAACCAGGCTACCCTGGCAAAACCTTATTTTCCTCCGTGGGAGGCGAGACTGTTGCGGTTTGAAAGCTGCCTGAAAAACACTCCTGCTGCCCATCTTCTCTTGGCTGCCTGAAGGCGTCACGAAAGTACTATGAGTGTACTCGTATGAGGCATGCTGGTCTCAGTGCCTTGCTGGGAGCTCCTCCAGGAGCACTCGGGAACTTACCAGCCAAAGAAATGGCACCCCAGGCCTCAGGTGCAAGTCCAGGTTTCTCCCATCGTAAGCTTCGGTGCGCCATAGTAGCGAAGAAGCATGTGTTAAAGGAATGCTTCAACTCTGTTACGTATTTCACGACTCGTTGTGCACTCACGTTCGTTGTCACATCTGTGAAAGGGTACTGTATGCCGTCCAACTCTTCTGTTGCGTTTGAGCCAACAGAAGCAAATGGGTTCGTTTGGTTTAACGCTGCGAAGGTGCCGCGGTAATGGCAAAGCTCTGCCCGGATCGCTCGACAGCTCTCGTTTGTACAGCATTCAAACGGCCTCAGGACCGCCGTTCTAAGCAGCCTGACATTCCACGCTGGTGTGCCCCAAGGAGGAATTTGGGGTCTGAGAAACGCCACTGTGCCTCACAAATGAAACCTGTGAACTCCCAAAGGACGTCTCCCTACGGCCGTCGGAAGCTAGATGTTGAGTTCCAGCCTGAAAACAACGGACAGCTTTCCCTGTGACAATGCTGGACTTCCGGGACCGTCCAGATTCACCAAGGCCTAACTTTTGCACGGCGGGGGAATGCTCTTGTGCATGTACGGCACTCCCCACGTGAAAACCTTTCTTAGCAGATGGAGGCAGGCTTTCCCTTGTACTAGGTAGCTAGGCAGAATCATCAGATAAACATGCTTTGTCATCGAGCTGGAAAGCGGGACACTGATGGGAAAGTTCACATTCTCCCGCTTTGCAAGCGACTTGCTTTTGGCTTCAAAGCTGCCTGAACAGCACTAGCGGCCCACCTTCTCTTCACTGCGGGATTGTCGCTGTGGGCCAAGGCTGCGTTCTCTCAATGCCAAAAGTGTGCTGCCAAGTCCCTTCTAGAAACTCATCCTACTGCACTCCAAATTCAGCTCCGGCCAATGAAAGCTGCCCTAAGGCCACAAGGGAAGTTCCAGGGTTTCACAGCAGCAGAGCTGGGTGTGCATTGGTATCCACGAAGCCATCCTCTGAAATGGAGCGCCTTAACTCTGCTATGCCCCTGGGGACACATAGGACAGTCGATCGTGCACCCGTTTCGCATGATGACCGCTGTGTGCCCGAAGAGCGTCCTCTGGCTTCTGAGGAACCCTCGGCGAAATAGGCCCCTGGGGAGCACTCTTCCCATTCACAGCAAGGGAAAAGTACTGCTTTCTGGGTTGCCAAGGAAGAGTGTCCCAGTCGTCAAAGAGCCTCGCGAAAGCAGTGCTGGGCAGACTCTGTTTGCAAGTCGACTGGCCTCAGTGACTGAAAGAGAACGCCCCCGCCGATACACGGTGTGCTGACGATTCAGGCCGGGGCTCAGGACAGCACTCTCACAGAAGCGAAAGCTAAGCTCTGCGTCCAGCCTGAAGACCAGTACACTCTTCACACTTAACTCTGTCGGGATGTGCAAGAGCCATGGTCACCGAGGCCTACCTAAGGTACTGAAATACTTCCCCAGTTCAGCCTAGGCAGAGGCCCCTGTTGCCAAAGGATCTCCATGGAAGGGCCCTGTGGGTTCCGTGTGTTTCCTTGAGGTAGTCAGAAACGACTGAGGGTAACTACATGAGCTCATGTTTGAAACCAGGCTACCCTGGCAAAACCTTATTTTCCTCCGTGGGAGGCGAGACTGTTGCGGTTTGAAAGCTGCCTGAAAAACACTCCTGCTGCCCATCTTCTCTTGGCTGCCTGAAGGCGTCACGAAAGTACTATGAGTGTACTCGTATGAGGCATGCTGGTCTCAGTGCCTTGCTGGGAGCTCCTCCAGGAGCACTCGGGAACTTACCAGCCAAAGAAATGGCACCCCAGGCCTCAGGTGCAAGTCCAGGTTTCTCCCATCGTAAGCTTCGGTGCGCCATAGTAGCGAAGAAGCATGTGTTAAAGGAATGCTTCAACTCTGTTACGTATTTCACGACTCGTTGTGCACTCACGTTCGTTGTCACATCTGTGAAAGGGTACTGTATGCCGTCCAACTCTTCTGTTGCGTTTGAGCCAACAGAAGCAAATGGGTTCGTTTGGTTTAACGCTGCGAAGGTGCCGCGGTAATGGCAAAGCTCTGCCCGGATCGCTCGACAGCTCTCGTTTGTACAGCATTCAAACGGCCTCAGGACCGCCGTTCTAAGCAGCCTGACATTCCACGCTGGTGTGCCCCAAGGAGGAATTTGGGGTCTGAGAAACGCCACTGTGCCTCACAAATGAAACCTGTGAACTCCCAAAGGACGTCTCCCTACGGCCGTCGGAAGCTAGATGTTGAGTTCCAGCCTGAAAACAACGGACAGCTTTCCCTGTGACAATGCTGGACTTCCGGGACCGTCCAGATTCACCAAGGCCTAACTTTTGCACGGCGGGGGAATGCTCTTGTGCATGTACGGCACTCCCCACGTGAAAACCTTTCTTAGCAGATGGAGGCAGGCTTTCCCTTGTACTAGGTAGCTAGGCAGAATCATCAGATAAACATGCTTTGTCATCCAGCTGGAAAGCGGGACACTGATGGGAAAGTTCACATTCTCCCGCTTTGCAAGCGACTTGCTTTTGGCTTCAAAGCTGCCTGAACAGCACTAGCGGCCCACCTTCTCTTCACTGCGGGATTGTCGCTGTGGGCCAAGGCTGCGTTCTCTCAATGCCAAAAGTGTGCTGCCAAGTCCCTTCTAGAAACTCATCCTACTGCACTCCAAATTCAGCTCCGGCCAATGAAAGCTGCCCTAAGGCCACAAGGGAAGTTCCAGGGTTTCACAGCAGCAGAGCTGGGTGTGCATTGGTATCCACGAAGCCATCCTCTGAAATGGAGCGCCTTAACTCTGCTATGCCCCTGGGGACACATAGGACAGTCGATCGTGCACCCGTTTCGCATGATGACCGCTGTGTGCCCGAAGAGCGTCCTCTGGCTTCTGAGGAACCCTCGGCGAAATAGGCCCCTGGGGAGCACTCTTCCCATTCACAGCAAGGGAAAAGTACTGCTTTCTGGGTTGCCAAGGAAGAGTGTCCCAGTCGTCAAAGAGCCTCGCGAAAGCAGTGCTGGGCAGACTCTGTTTGCAAGTCGACTGGCCTCAGTGACTGAAAGAGAACGCCCCCGCCGATACACGGTGTGCTGACGATTCAGGCCGGGGCTCAGGACAGCACTCTCACAGAAGCGAAAGCTAAGCTCTGCGTCCAGCCTGAAGACCAGTACACTCTTCACACTTAACTCTGTCGGGATGTGCAAGAGCCATGGTCACCGAGGCCTACCTAAGGTACTGAAATACTTCCCCAGTTCAGCCTAGGCAGAGGCCCCTGTTGCCAAAGGATCTCCATGGAAGGGCCCTGTGGGTTCCGTGTGTTTCCTTGAGGTAGTCAGAAACGACTGAGGGTAACTACATGAGCTCATGTTTGAAACCAGGCTACCCTGGCAAAACCTTATTTTCCTCCGTGGGAGGCGAGACTGTTGCGGTTTGAAAGCTGCCTGAAAAACACTCCTGCTGCCCATCTTCTCTTGGCTGCCTGAAGGCGTCACGAAAGTACTATGAGTGTACTCGTATGAGGCATGCTGGTCTCAGTGCCTTGCTGGGAGCTCCTCCAGGAGCACTCGGGAACTTACCAGCCAAAGAAATGGCACCCCAGGCCTCAGGTGCAAGTCCAGGTTTCTCCCATCGTAAGCTTCGGTGCGCCATAGTAGCGAAGAAGCATGTGTTAAAGGAATGCTTCAACTCTGTTACGTATTTCACGACTCGTTGTGCACTCACGTTCGTTGTCACATCTGTGAAAGGGTACTGTATGCCGTCCAACTCTTCTGTTGCGTTTGAGCCAACAGAAGCAAATGGGTTCGTTTGGTTTAACGCTGCGAAGGTGCCGCGGTAATGGCAAAGCTCTGCCCGGATCGCTCGACAGCTCTCGTTTGTACAGCATTCAAACGGCCTCAGGACCGCCGTTCTAAGCAGCCTGACATTCCACGCTGGTGTGCCCCAAGGAGGAATTTGGGGTCTGAGAAACGCCACTGTGCCTCACAAATGAAACCTGTGAACTCCCAAAGGACGTCTCCCTACGGCCGTCGGAAGCTAGATGTTGAGTTCCAGCCTGAAAACAACGGACAGCTTTCCCTGTGACAATGCTGGACTTCCGGGACCGTCCAGATTCACCAAGGCCTAACTTTTGCACGGCGGGGGAATGCTCTTGTGCATGTACGGCACTCCCCACGTGAAAACCTTTCTTAGCAGATGGAGGCAGGCTTTCCCTTGTACTAGGTAGCTAGGCAGAATCATCAGATAAACATGCTTTGTCATCGAGCTGGAAAGCGGGACACTGATGGGAAAGTTCACATTCTCCCGCTTTGCAAGCGACTTGCTTTTGGCTTCAAAGCTGCCTGAACAGCACTAGCGGCCCACCTTCTCTTCACTGCGGGATTGTCGCTGTGGGCCAAGGCTGCGTTCTCTCAATGCCAAAAGTGTGCTGCCAAGTCCCTTCTAGAAACTCATCCTACTGCACTCCAAATTCAGCTCCGGCCAATGAAAGCTGCCCTAAGGCCACAAGGGAAGTTCCAGGGTTTCACAGCAGCAGAGCTGGGTGTGCATTGGTATCCACGAAGCCATCCTCTGAAATGGAGCGCCTTAACTCTGCTATGCCCCTGGGGACACATAGGACAGTCGATCGTGCACCCGTTTCGCATGATGACCGCTGTGTGCCCGAAGAGCGTCCTCTGGCTTCTGAGGAACCCTCGGCGAAATAGGCCCCTGGGGAGCACTCTTCCCATTCACAGCAAGGGAAAAGTACTGCTTTCTGGGTTGCCAAGGAAGAGTGTCCCAGTCGTCAAAGAGCCTCGCGAAAGCAGTGCTGGGCAGACTCTGTTTGCAAGTCGACTGGCCTCAGTGACTGAAAGAGAACGCCCCCGCCGATACACGGTGTGCTGACGATTCAGGCCGGGGCTCAGGACAGCACTCTCACAGAAGCGAAAGCTAAGCTCTGCGTCCAGCCTGAAGACCAGTACACTCTTCACACTTAACTCTGTCGGGATGTGCAAGAGCCATGGTCACCGAGGCCTACCTAAGGTACTGAAATACTTCCCCAGTTCAGCCTAGGCAGAGGCCCCTGTTGCCAAAGGATCTCCATGGAAGGGCCCTGTGGGTTCCGTGTGTTTCCTTGAGGTAGTCAGAAACGACTGAGGGTAACTACATGAGCTCATGTTTGAAACCAGGCTACCCTGGCAAAACCTTATTTTCCTCCGTGGGAGGCGAGACTGTTGCGGTTTGAAAGCTGCCTGAAAAACACTCCTGCTGCCCATCTTCTCTTGGCTGCCTGAAGGCGTCACGAAAGTACTATGAGTGTACTCGTATGAGGCATGCTGGTCTCAGTGCCTTGCTGGGAGCTCCTCCAGGAGCACTCGGGAACTTACCAGCCAAAGAAATGGCACCCCAGGCCTCAGGTGCAAGTCCAGGTTTCTCCCATCGTAAGCTTCGGTGCGCCATAGTAGCGAAGAAGCATGTGTTAAAGGAATGCTTCAACTCTGTTACGTATTTCACGACTCGTTGTGCACTCACGTTCGTTGTCACATCTGTGAAAGGGTACTGTATGCCGTCCAACTCTTCTGTTGCGTTTGAGCCAACAGAAGCAAATGGGTTCGTTTGGTTTAACGCTGCGAAGGTGCCGCGGTAATGGCAAAGCTCTGCCCGGATCGCTCGACAGCTCTCGTTTGTACAGCATTCAAACGGCCTCAGGACCGCCGTTCTAAGCAGCCTGACATTCCACGCTGGTGTGCCCCAAGGAGGAATTTGGGGTCTGAGAAACGCCACTGTGCCTCACAAATGAAACCTGTGAACTCCCAAAGGACGTCTCCCTACGGCCGTCGGAAGCTAGATGTTGAGTTCCAGCCTGAAAACAACGGACAGCTTTCCCTGTGACAATGCTGGACTTCCGGGACCGTCCAGATTCACCAAGGCCTAACTTTTGCACGGCGGGGGAATGCTCTTGTGCATGTACGGCACTCCCCACGTGAAAACCTTTCTTAGCAGATGGAGGCAGGCTTTCCCTTGTACTAGGTAGCTAGGCAGAATCATCAGATAAACATGCTTTGTCATCCAGCTGGAAAGCGGGACACTGATGGGAAAGTTCACATTCTCCCGCTTTGCAAGCGACTTGCTTTTGGCTTCAAAGCTGCCTGAACAGCACTAGCGGCCCACCTTCTCTTCACTGCGGGATTGTCGCTGTGGGCCAAGGCTGCGTTCTCTCAATGCCAAAAGTGTGCTGCCAAGTCCCTTCTAGAAACTCATCCTACTGCACTCCAAATTCAGCTCCGGCCAATGAAAGCTGCCCTAAGGCCACAAGGGAAGTTCCAGGGTTTCACAGCAGCAGAGCTGGGTGTGCATTGGTATCCACGAAGCCATCCTCTGAAATGGAGCGCCTTAACTCTGCTATGCCCCTGGGGACACATAGGACAGTCGATCGTGCACCCGTTTCGCATGATGACCGCTGTGTGCCCGAAGAGCGTCCTCTGGCTTCTGAGGAACCCTCGGCGAAATAGGCCCCTGGGGAGCACTCTTCCCATTCACAGCAAGGGAAAAGTACTGCTTTCTGGGTTGCCAAGGAAGAGTGTCCCAGTCGTCAAAGAGCCTCGCGAAAGCAGTGCTGGGCAGACTCTGTTTGCAAGTCGACTGGCCTCAGTGACTGAAAGAGAACGCCCCCGCCGATACACGGTGTGCTGACGATTCAGGCCGGGGCTCAGGACAGCACTCTCACAGAAGCGAAAGCTAAGCTCTGCGTCCAGCCTGAAGACCAGTACACTCTTCACACTTAACTCTGTCGGGATGTGCAAGAGCCATGGTCACCGAGGCCTACCTAAGGTACTGAAATACTTCCCCAGTTCAGCCTAGGCAGAGGCCCCTGTTGCCAAAGGATCTCCATGGAAGGGCCCTGTGGGTTCCGTGTGTTTCCTTGAGGTAGTCAGAAACGACTGAGGGTAACTACATGAGCTCATGTTTGAAACCAGGCTACCCTGGCAAAACCTTATTTTCCTCCGTGGGAGGCGAGACTGTTGCGGTTTGAAAGCTGCCTGAAAAACACTCCTGCTGCCCATCTTCTCTTGGCTGCCTGAAGGCGTCACGAAAGTACTATGAGTGTACTCGTATGAGGCATGCTGGTCTCAGTGCCTTGCTGGGAGCTCCTCCAGGAGCACTCGGGAACTTACCAGCCAAAGAAATGGCACCCCAGGCCTCAGGTGCAAGTCCAGGTTTCTCCCATCGTAAGCTTCGGTGCGCCATAGTAGCGAAGAAGCATGTGTTAAAGGAATGCTTCAACTCTGTTACGTATTTCACGACTCGTTGTGCACTCACGTTCGTTGTCACATCTGTGAAAGGGTACTGTATGCCGTCCAACTCTTCTGTTGCGTTTGAGCCAACAGAAGCAAATGGGTTCGTTTGGTTTAACGCTGCGAAGGTGCCGCGGTAATGGCAAAGCTCTGCCCGGATCGCTCGACAGCTCTCGTTTGTACAGCATTCAAACGGCCTCAGGACCGCCGTTCTAAGCAGCCTGACATTCCACGCTGGTGTGCCCCAAGGAGGAATTTGGGGTCTGAGAAACGCCACTGTGCCTCACAAATGAAACCTGTGAACTCCCAAAGGACGTCTCCCTACGGCCGTCGGAAGCTAGATGTTGAGTTCCAGCCTGAAAACAACGGACAGCTTTCCCTGTGACAATGCTGGACTTCCGGGACCGTCCAGATTCACCAAGGCCTAACTTTTGCACGGTGGGGGAATGCTCTTGTGCATGTACGGCACTCCCCACGTGAAAACCTTTCTTAGCAGATGGAGGCAGGCTTTCCCTTGTACTAGGTAGCTAGGCAGAATCATCAGATAAACATGCTTTGTCATCGAGCTGGAAAGCGGGACACTGATGGGAAAGTTCACATTCTCCCGCTTTGCAAGCGACTTGCTTTTGGCTTCAAAGCTGCCTGAACAGCACTAGCGGCCCACCTTCTCTTCACTGCGGGATTGTCGCTGTGGGCCAAGGCTGCGTTCTCTCAATGCCAAAAGTGTGCTGCCAAGTCCCTTCTAGAAACTCATCCTACTGCACTCCAAATTCAGCTCCGGCCAATGAAAGCTGCCCTAAGGCCACAAGGGAAGTTCCAGGGTTTCACAGCAGCAGAGCTGGGTGTGCATTGGTATCCACGAAGCCATCCTCTGAAATGGAGCGCCTTAACTCTGCTATGCCCCTGGGGACACATAGGACAGTCGATCGTGCACCCGTTTCGCATGATGACCGCTGTGTGCCCGAAGAGCGTCCTCTGGCTTCTGAGGAACCCTCGGCGAAATAGGCCCCTGGGGAGCACTCTTCCCATTCACAGCAAGGGAAAAGTACTGCTTTCTGGGTTGCCAAGGAAGAGTGTCCCAGTCGTCAAAGAGCCTCGCGAAAGCAGTGCTGGGCAGACTCTGTTTGCAAGTCGACTGGCCTCAGTGACTGAAAGAGAACGCCCCCGCCGATACACGGTGTGCTGACGATTCAGGCCGGGGCTCAGGACAGCACTCTCACAGAAGCGAAAGCTAAGCTCTGCGTCCAGCCTGAAGACCAGTACACTCTTCACACTTAACTCTGTCGGGATGTGCAAGAGCCATGGTCACCGAGGCCTACCTAAGGTACTGAAATACTTCCCCAGTTCAGCCTAGGCAGAGGCCCCTGTTGCCAAAGGATCTCCATGGAAGGGCCCTGTGGGTTCCGTGTGTTTCCTTGAGGTAGTCAGAAACGACTGAGGGTAACTACATGAGCTCATGTTTGAAACCAGGCTACCCTGGCAAAACCTTATTTTCCTCCGTGGGAGGCGAGACTGTTGCGGTTTGAAAGCTGCCTGAAAAACACTCCTGCTGCCCATCTTCTCTTGGCTGCCTGAAGGCGTCACGAAAGTACTATGAGTGTACTCGTATGAGGCATGCTGGTCTCAGTGCCTTGCTGGGAGCTCCTCCAGGAGCACTCGGGAACTTACCAGCCAAAGAAATGGCACCCCAGGCCTCAGGTGCAAGTCCAGGTTTCTCCCATCGTAAGCTTCGGTGCGCCATAGTAGCGAAGAAGCATGTGTTAAAGGAATGCTTCAACTCTGTTACGTATTTCACGACTCGTTGTGCACTCACGTTCGTTGTCACATCTGTGAAAGGGTACTGTATGCCGTCCAACTCTTCTGTTGCGTTTGAGCCAACAGAAGCAAATGGGTTCGTTTGGTTTAACGCTGCGAAGGTGCCGCGGTAATGGCAAAGCTCTGCCCGGATCGCTCGACAGCTCTCGTTTGTACAGCATTCAAACGGCCTCAGGACCGCCGTTCTAAGCAGCCTGACATTCCACGCTGGTGTGCCCCAAGGAGGAATTTGGGGTCTGAGAAACGCCACTGTGCCTCACAAATGAAACCTGTGAACTCCCAAAGGACGTCTCCCTACGGCCGTCGGAAGCTAGATGTTGAGTTCCAGCCTGAAAACAACGGACAGCTTTCCCTGTGACAATGCTGGACTTCCGGGACCGTCCAGATTCACCAAGGCCTAACTTTTGCACGGCGGGGGAATGCTCTTGTGCATGTACGGCACTCCCCACGTGAAAACCTTTCTTAGCAGATGGAGGCAGGCTTTCCCTTGTACTAGGTAGCTAGGCAGAATCATCAGATAAACATGCTTTGTCATCCAGCTGGAAAGCGGGACACTGATGGGAAAGTTCACATTCTCCCGCTTTGCAAGCGACTTGCTTTTGGCTTCAAAGCTGCCTGAACAGCACTAGCGGCCCACCTTCTCTTCACTGCGGGATTGTCGCTGTGGGCCAAGGCTGCGTTCTCTCAATGCCAAAAGTGTGCTGCCAAGTCCCTTCTAGAAACTCATCCTACTGCACTCCAAATTCAGCTCCGGCCAATGAAAGCTGCCCTAAGGCCACAAGGGAAGTTCCAGGGTTTCACAGCAGCAGAGCTGGGTGTGCATTGGTATCCACGAAGCCATCCTCTGAAATGGAGCGCCTTAACTCTGCTATGCCCCTGGGGACACATAGGACAGTCGATCGTGCACCCGTTTCGCATGATGACCGCTGTGTGCCCGAAGAGCGTCCTCTGGCTTCTGAGGAACCCTCGGCGAAATAGGCCCCTGGGGAGCACTCTTCCCATTCACAGCAAGGGAAAAGTACTGCTTTCTGGGTTGCCAAGGAAGAGTGTCCCAGTCGTCAAAGAGCCTCGCGAAAGCAGTGCTGGGCAGACTCTGTTTGCAAGTCGACTGGCCTCAGTGACTGAAAGAGAACGCCCCCGCCGATACACGGTGTGCTGACGATTCAGGCCGGGGCTCAGGACAGCACTCTCACAGAAGCGAAAGCTAAGCTCTGCGTCCAGCCTGAAGACCAGTACACTCTTCACACTTAACTCTGTCGGGATGTGCAAGAGCCATGGTCACCGAGGCCTACCTAAGGTACTGAAGTACTTCCCCAGTTCAGCCTAGGCAGAGGCCCCTGTTGCCAAAGGATCTCCATGGAAGGGCCCTGTGGGTTCCGTGTGTTTCCTTGAGGTAGTCAGAAACGACTGAGGGTAACTACATGAGCTCATGTTTGAAACCAGGCTACCCTGGCAAAACCTTATTTTCCTCCGTGGGAGGCGAGACTGTTGCGGTTTGAAAGCTGCCTGAAAAACACTCCTGCTGCCCATCTTCTCTTGGCTGCCTGAAGGCGTCACGAAAGTACTATGAGTGTACTCGTATGAGGCATGCTGGTCTCAGTGCCTTGCTGGGAGCTCCTCCAGGAGCACTCGGGAACTTACCAGCCAAAGAAATGGCACCCCAGGCCTCAGGTGCAAGTCCAGGTTTCTCCCATCGTAAGCTTCGGTGCGCCATAGTAGCGAAGAAGCATGTGTTAAAGGAATGCTTCAACTCTGTTACGTATTTCACGACTCGTTGTGCACTCACGTTCGTTGTCACATCTGTGAAAGGGTACTGTATGCCGTCCAACTCTTCTGTTGCGTTTGAGCCAACAGAAGCAAATGGGTTCGTTTGGTTTAACGCTGCGAAGGTGCCGCGGTAATGGCAAAGCTCTGCCCGGATCGCTCGACAGCTCTCGTTTGTACAGCATTCAAACGGCCTCAGGACCGCCGTTCTAAGCAGCCTGACATTCCACGCTGGTGTGCCCCAAGGAGGAATTTGGGGTCTGAGAAACGCCACTGTGCCTCACAAATGAAACCTGTGAACTCCCAAAGGACGTCTCCCTACGGCCGTCGGAAGCTAGATGTTGAGTTCCAGCCTGAAAACAACGGACAGCTTTCCCTGTGACAATGCTGGACTTCCGGGACCATCCAGATTCACCAAGGCCTAACTTTTGCACGGCGGGGGAATGCTCTTGTGCATGTACGGCACTCCCCACGTGAAAACCTTTCTTAGCAGATGGAGGCAGGCTTTCCCTTGTACTAGGTAGCTAGGCAGAATCATCAGATAAACATGCTTTGTCATCGAGCTGGAAAGCGGGACACTGATGGGAAAGTTCACATTCTCCCGCTTTGCAAGCGACTTGCTTTTGGCTTCAAAGCTGCCTGAACAGCACTAGCGGCCCACCTTCTCTTCACTGCGGGATTGTCGCTGTGGGCCAAGGCTGCGTTCTCTCAATGCCAAAAGTGTGCTGCCAAGTCCCTTCTAGAAACTCATCCTACTGCACTCCAAATTCAGCTCCGGCCAATGAAAGCTGCCCTAAGGCCACAAGGGAAGTTCCAGGGTTTCACAGCAGCAGAGCTGGGTGTGCATTGGTATCCACGAAGCCATCCTCTGAAATGGAGCGCCTTAACTCTGCTATGCCCCTGGGGACACATAGGACAGTCGATCGTGCACCCGTTTCGCATGATGACCGCTGTGTGCCCGAAGAGCGTCCTCTGGCTTCTGAGGAACCCTCGGCGAAATAGGCCCCTGGGGAGCACTCTTCCCATTCACAGCAAGGGAAAAGTACTGCTTTCTGGGTTGCCAAGGAAGAGTGTCCCAGTCGTCAAAGAGCCTCGCGAAAGCAGTGCTGGGCAGACTCTGTTTGCAAGTCGACTGGCCTCAGTGACTGAAAGAGAACGCCCCCGCCGATACACGGTGTGCTGACGATTCAGGCCGGGGCTCAGGACAGCACTCTCACAGAAGCGAAAGCTAAGCTCTGCGTCCAGCCTGAAGACCAGTACACTCTTCACACTTAACTCTGTCGGGATGTGCAAGAGCCATGGTCACCGAGGCCTACCTAAGGTACTGAAGTACTTCCCCAGTTCAGCCTAGGCAGAGGCCCCTGTTGCCAAAGGATCTCCATGGAAGGGCCCTGTGGGTTCCGTGTGTTTCCTTGAGGTAGTCAGAAACGACTGAGGGTAACTACATGAGCTCATGTTTGAAACCAGGCTACCCTGGCAAAACCTTATTTTCCTCCGTGGGAGGCGAGACTGTTGCGGTTTGAAAGCTGCCTGAAAAACACTCCTGCTGCCCATCTTCTCTTGGCTGCCTGAAGGCGTCACGAAAGTACTATGAGTGTACTCGTATGAGGCCTGCTGGTCTCAGTGCCTTGCTGGGAGCTCCTCCAGGAGCACTCGGGAACTTACCAGCCAAAGAAATGGCACCCCAGGCCTCAGGTGCAAGTCCAGGTTTCTCCCATCGTAAGCTTCGGTGCGCCATAGTAGCGAAGAAGCATGTGTTAAAGGAATGCTTCAACTCTGTTACGTATTTCACGACTCGTTGTGCACTCACGTTCGTTGTCACATCTGTGAAAGGGTACTGTATGCCGTCCAACTCTTCTGTTGCGTTTGAGCCAACAGAAGCAAATGGGTTCGTTTGGTTTAACGCTGCGAAGGTGCCGCGGTAATGGCAAAGCTCTGCCCGGATCGCTCGACAGCTCTCGTTTGTACAGCATTCAAACGGCCTCAGGACCGCCGTTCTAAGCAGCCTGACATTCCACGCTGGTGTGCCCCAAGGAGGAATTTGGGGTCTGAGAAACGCCACTGTGCCTCACAAATGAAACCTGTGAACTCCCAAAGGACGTCTCCCTACGGCCGTCGGAAGCTAGATGTTGAGTTCCAGCCTGAAAACAACGGACAGCTTTCCCTGTGACAATGCTGGACTTCCGGGACCATCCAGATTCACCAAGGCCTAACTTTTGCACGGCGGGGGAATGCTCTTGTGCATGTACGGCACTCCCCACGTGAAAACCTTTCTTAGCAGATGGAGGCAGGCTTTCCCTTGTACTAGGTAGCTAGGCAGAATCATCAGATAAACATGCTTTGTCATCCAGCTGGAAAGCGGGACACTGATGGGAAAGTTCACATTCTCCCGCTTTGCAAGCGACTTGCTTTTGGCTTCAAAGCTGCCTGAACAGCACTAGCGGCCCACCTTCTCTTCACTGCGGGATTGTCGCTGTGGGCCAAGGCTGCGTTCTCTCAATGCCAAAAGTGTGCTGCCAAGTCCCTTCTAGAAACTCATCCTACTGCACTCCAAATTCAGCTCCGGCCAATGAAAGCTGCCCTAAGGCCACAAGGGAAGTTCCAGGGTTTCACAGCAGCAGAGCTGGGTGTGCATTGGTATCCACGAAGCCATCCTCTGAAATGGAGCGCCTTAACTCTGCTATGCCCCTGGGGACACATAGGACAGTCGATCGTGCACCCGTTTCGCATGATGACCGCTGTGTGCCCGAAGAGCGTCCTCTGGCTTCTGAGGAACCCTCGGCGAAATAGGCCCCTGGGGAGCACTCTTCCCATTCACAGCAAGGGAAAAGTACTGCTTTCTGGGTTGCCAAGGAAGAGTGTCCCAGTCGTCAAAGAGCCTCGCGAAAGCAGTGCTGGGCAGACTCTGTTTGCAAGTCGACTGGCCTCAGTGACTGAAAGAGAACGCCCCCGCCGATACACGGTGTGCTGACGATTCAGGCCGGGGCTCAGGACAGCACTCTCACAGAAGCGAAAGCTAAGCTCTGCGTCCAGCCTGAAGACCAGTACACTCTTCACACTTAACTCTGTCGGGATGTGCAAGAGCCATGGTCACCGAGGCCTACCTAAGGTACTGAAGTACTTCCCCAGTTCAGCCTAGGCAGAGGCCCCTGTTGCCAAAGGATCTCCATGGAAGGGCCCTGTGGGTTCCGTGTGTTTCCTTGAGGTAGTCAGAAACGACTGAGGGTAACTACATGAGCTCATGTTTGAAACCAGGCTACCCTGGCAAAACCTTATTTTCCTCCGTGGGAGGCGAGACTGTTGCGGTTTGAAAGCTGCCTGAAAAACACTCCTGCTGCCCATCTTCTCTTGGCTGCCTGAAGGCGTCACGAAAGTACTATGAGTGTACTCGTATGAGGCCTGCTGGTCTCAGTGCCTTGCTGGGAGCTCCTCCAGGAGCACTCGGGAACTTACCAGCCAAAGAAATGGCACCCCAGGCCTCAGGTGCAAGTCCAGGTTTCTCCCATCGTAAGCTTCGGTGCGCCATAGTAGCGAAGAAGCATGTGTTAAAGGAATGCTTCAACTCTGTTACGTATTTCACGACTCGTTGTGCACTCACGTTCGTTGTCACATCTGTGAAAGGGTACTGTATGCCGTCCAACTCTTCTGTTGCGTTTGAGCCAACAGAAGCAAATGGGTTCGTTTGGTTTAACGCTGCGAAGGTGCCGCGGTAATGGCAAAGCTCTGCCCGGATCGCTCGACAGCTCTCGTTTGTACAGCATTCAAACGGCCTCAGGACCGCCGTTCTAAGCAGCCTGACATTCCACGCTGGTGTGCCCCAAGGAGGAATTTGGGGTCTGAGAAACGCCACTGTGCCTCACAAATGAAACCTGTGAACTCCCAAAGGACGTCTCCCTACGGCCGTCGGAAGCTAGATGTTGAGTTCCAGCCTGAAAACAACGGACAGCTTTCCCTGTGACAATGCTGGACTTCCGGGACCATCCAGATTCACCAAGGCCTAACTTTTGCACGGCGGGGGAATGCTCTTGTGCATGTACGGCACTCCCCACGTGAAAACCTTTCTTAGCAGATGGAGGCAGGCTTTCCCTTGTACTAGGTAGCTAGGCAGAATCATCAGATAAACATGCTTTGTCATCCAGCTGGAAAGCGGGACACTGATGGGAAAGTTCACATTCTCCCGCTTTGCAAGCGACTTGCTTTTGGCTTCAAAGCTGCCTGAACAGCACTAGCGGCCCACCTTCTCTTCACTGCGGGATTGTCGCTGTGGGCCAAGGCTGCGTTCTCTCAATGCCAAAAGTGTGCTGCCAAGTCCCTTCTAGAAACTCATCCTACTGCACTCCAAATTCAGCTCCGGCCAATGAAAGCTGCCCTAAGGCCACAAGGGAAGTTCCAGGGTTTCACAGCAGCAGAGCTGGGTGTGCATTGGTATCCACGAAGCCATCCTCTGAAATGGAGCGCCTTAACTCTGCTATGCCCCTGGGGACACATAGGACAGTCGATCGTGCACCCGTTTCGCATGATGACCGCTGTGTGCCCGAAGAGCGTCCTCTGGCTTCTGAGGAACCCTCGGCGAAATAGGCCCCTGGGGAGCACTCTTCCCATTCACAGCAAGGGAAAAGTACTGCTTTCTGGGTTGCCAAGGAAGAGTGTCCCAGTCGTCAAAGAGCCTCGCGAAAGCAGTGCTGGGCAGACTCTGTTTGCAAGTCGACTGGCCTCAGTGACTGAAAGAGAACGCCCCCGCCGATACACGGTGTGCTGACGATTCAGGCCGGGGCTCAGGACAGCACTCTCACAGAAGCGAAAGCTAAGCTCTGCGTCCAGCCTGAAGACCAGTACACTCTTCACACTTAACTCTGTCGGGATGTGCAAGAGCCATGGTCACCGAGGCCTACCTAAGGTACTGAAGTACTTCCCCAGTTCAGCCTAGGCAGAGGCCCCTGTTGCCAAAGGATCTCCATGGAAGGGCCCTGTGGGTTCCGTGTGTTTCCTTGAGGTAGTCAGAAACGACTGAGGGTAACTACATGAGCTCATGTTTGAAACCAGGCTACCCTGGCAAAACCTTATTTTCCTCCGTGGGAGGCGAGACTGTTGCGGTTTGAAAGCTGCCTGAAAAACACTCCTGCTGCCCATCTTCTCTTGGCTGCCTGAAGGCGTCACGAAAGTACTATGAGTGTACTCGTATGAGGCATGCTGGTCTCAGTGCCTTGCTGGGAGCTCCTCCAGGAGCACTCGGGAACTTACCAGCCAAAGAAATGGCACCCCAGGCCTCAGGTGCAAGTCCAGGTTTCTCCCATCGTAAGCTTCGGTGCGCCATAGTAGCGAAGAAGCATGTGTTAAAGGAATGCTTCAACTCTGTTACGTATTTCACGACTCGTTGTGCACTCACGTTCGTTGTCACATCTGTGAAAGGGTACTGTATGCCGTCCAACTCTTCTGTTGCGTTTGAGCCAACAGAAGCAAATGGGTTCGTTTGGTTTAACGCTGCGAAGGTGCCGCGGTAATGGCAAAGCTCTGCCCGGATCGCTCGACAGCTCTCGTTTGTACAGCATTCAAACGGCCTCAGGACCGCCGTTCTAAGCAGCCTGACATTCCACGCTGGTGTGCCCCAAGGAGGAATTTGGGGTCTGAGAAACGCCACTGTGCCTCACAAATGAAACCTGTGAACTCCCAAAGGACGTCTCCCTACGGCCGTCGGAAGCTAGATGTTGAGTTCCAGCCTGAAAACAACGGACAGCTTTCCCTGTGACAATGCTGGACTTCCGGGACCATCCAGATTCACCAAGGCCTAACTTTTGCACGGCGGGGGAATGCTCTTGTGCATGTACGGCACTCCCCACGTGAAAACCTTTCTTAGCAGATGGAGGCAGGCTTTCCCTTGTACTAGGTAGCTAGGCAGAATCATCAGATAAACATGCTTTGTCATCGAGCTGGAAAGCGGGACACTGATGGGAAAGTTCACATTCTCCCGCTTTGCAAGCGACTTGCTTTTGGCTTCAAAGCTGCCTGAACAGCACTAGCGGCCCACCTTCTCTTCACTGCGGGATTGTCGCTGTGGGCCAAGGCTGCGTTCTCTCAATGCCAAAAGTGTGCTGCCAAGTCCCTTCTAGAAACTCATCCTACTGCACTCCAAATTCAGCTCCGGCCAATGAAAGCTGCCCTAAGGCCACAAGGGAAGTTCCAGGGTTTCACAGCAGCAGAGCTGGGTGTGCATTGGTATCCACGAAGCCATCCTCTGAAATGGAGCGCCTTAACTCTGCTATGCCCCTGGGGACACATAGGACAGTCGATCGTGCACCCGTTTCGCATGATGACCGCTGTGTGCCCGAAGAGCGTCCTCTGGCTTCTGAGGAACCCTCGGCGAAATAGGCCCCTGGGGAGCACTCTTCCCATTCACAGCAAGGGAAAAGTACTGCTTTCTGGGTTGCCAAGGAAGAGTGTCCCAGTCGTCAAAGAGCCTCGCGAAAGCAGTGCTGGGCAGACTCTGTTTGCAAGTCGACTGGCCTCAGTGACTGAAAGAGAACGCCCCCGCCGATACACGGTGTGCTGACGATTCAGGCCGGGGCTCAGGACAGCACTCTCACAGAAGCGAAAGCTAAGCTCTGCGTCCAGCCTGAAGACCAGTACACTCTTCACACTTAACTCTGTCGGGATGTGCAAGAGCCATGGTCACCGAGGCCTACCTAAGGTACTGAAGTACTTCCCCAGTTCAGCCTAGGCAGAGGCCCCTGTTGCCAAAGGATCTCCATGGAAGGGCCCTGTGGGTTCCGTGTGTTTCCTTGAGGTAGTCAGAAACGACTGAGGGTAACTACATGAGCTCATGTTTGAAACCAGGCTACCCTGGCAAAACCTTATTTTCCTCCGTGGGAGGCGAGACTGTTGCGGTTTGAAAGCTGCCTGAAAAACACTCCTGCTGCCCATCTTCTCTTGGCTGCCTGAAGGCGTCACGAAAGTACTATGAGTGTACTCGTATGAGGCATGCTGGTCTCAGTGCCTTGCTGGGAGCTCCTCCAGGAGCACTCGGGAGCTTACCCGCCAAAGAAATGGCACCCCAGGCCTCAGGTGCAAGTCCAGGTTTCTCCCATCGTAAGCTTCGGTGCGCCATAGTAGCGAAGAAGCATGTGTTAAAGGAATGCTTCAACTCTGTTACGTATTTCACGACTCGTTGTGCACTCACGTTCGTTGTCACATCTGTGAAAGGGTACTGTATGCCGTCCAACTCTTCTGTTGCGTTTGAGCCAACAGAAGCAAATGGGTTCGTTTGGTTTAACGCTGCGAAGGTGCCGCGGTAATGGCAAAGCTCTGCCCGGATCGCTCGACAGCTCTCGTTTGTACAGCATTCAAACGGCCTCAGGACCGCCGTTCTAAGCAGCCTGACATTCCACGCTGGTGTGCCCCAAGGAGGAATTTGGGGTCTGAGAAACGCCACTGTGCCTCACAAATGAAACCTGTGAACTCCCAAAGGACGTCTCCCTACGGCCGTCGGAAGCTAGATGTTGAGTTCCAGCCTGAAAACAACGGACAGCTTTCCCTGTGACAATGCTGGACTTCCGGGACCATCCAGATTCACCAAGGCCTAACTTTTGCACGGCGGGGGAATGCTCTTGTGCATGTACGGCACTCCCCACGTGAAAACCTTTCTTAGCAGATGGAGGCAGGCTTTCCCTTGTACTAGGTAGCTAGGCAGAATCATCAGATAAACATGCTTTGTCATCGAGCTGGAAAGCGGGACACTGATGGGAAAGTTCACATTCTCCCGCTTTGCAAGCGACTTGCTTTTGGCTTCAAAGCTGCCTGAACAGCACTAGCGGCCCACCTTCTCTTCACTGCGGGATTGTCGCTGTGGGCCAAGGCTGCGTTCTCTCAATGCCAAAAGTGTGCTGCCAAGTCCCTTCTAGAAACTCATCCTACTGCACTCCAAATTCAGCTCCGGCCAATGAAAGCTGCCCTAAGGCCACAAGGGAAGTTCCAGGGTTTCACAGCAGCAGAGCTGGGTGTGCATTGGTATCCACGAAGCCATCCTCTGAAACGGAGCGCCTTAACTCTGCTATGCCCCTGGGGACACATAGGACAGTCGATCGTGCACCCGTTTCGCATGATGACCGCTGTGTGCCCGAAGAGCGTCCTCTGGCTTCTGAGGAACCCTCGGCGAAATAGGCCCCTGGGGAGCACTCTTCCCATTCACAGCAAGGGAAAAGTACTGCTTTCTGGGTTGCCAAGGAAGAGTGTCCCAGTCGTCAAAGAGCCTCGCGAAAGCAGTGCTGGGCAGACTCTGTTTGCAAGTCGACTGGCCTCAGTGACTGAAAGAGAACGCCCCCGCCGATACACGGTGTGCTGACGATTCAGGCCGGGGCTCAGGACAGCACTCTCACAGAAGCGAAAGCTAAGCTCTGCGTCCAGCCTGAAGACCAGTACACTCTTCACACTTAACTCTGTCGGGATGTGCAAGAGCCATGGTCACCGAGGCCTACCTAAGGTACTGAAGTACTTCCCCAGTTCAGCCTAGGCAGAGGCCCCTGTTGCCAAAGGATCTCCATGGAAGGGCCCTGTGGGTTCCGTGTGTTTCCTTGAGGTAGTCAGAAACGACTGAGGGTAACTACATGAGCTCATGTTTGAAACCAGGCTACCCTGGCAAAACCTTATTTTCCTCCGTGGGAGGCGAGACTGTTGCGGTTTGAAAGCTGCCTGAAAAACACTCCTGCTGCCCATCTTCTCTTGGCTGCCTGAAGGCGTCACGAAAGTACTATGAGTGTACTCGTATGAGGCATGCTGGTCTCAGTGCCTTGCTGGGAGCTCCTCCAGGAGCACTCGGGAACTTACCAGCCAAAGAAATGGCACCCCAGGCCTCAGGTGCAAGTCCAGGTTTCTCCCATCGTAAGCTTCGGTGCGCCATAGTAGCGAAGAAGCATGTGTTAAAGGAATGCTTCAACTCTGTTACGTATTTCACGACTCGTTGTGCACTCACGTTCGTTGTCACATCTGTGAAAGGGTACTGTATGCCGTCCAACTCTTCTGTTGCGTTTGAGCCAACAGAAGCAAATGGGTTCGTTTGGTTTAACGCTGCGAAGGTGCCGCGGTAATGGCAAAGCTCTGCCCGGATCGCTCGACAGCTCTCGTTTGTACAGCATTCAAACGGCCTCAGGACCGCCGTTCTAAGCAGCCTGACATTCCACGCTGGTGTGCCCCAAGGAGGAATTTGGGGTCTGAGAAACGCCACTGTGCCTCACAAATGAAACCTGTGAACTCCCAAAGGACGTCTCCCTACGGCCGTCGGAAGCTAGATGTTGAGTTCCAGCCTGAAAACAACGGACAGCTTTCCCTGTGACAATGCTGGACTTCCGGGACCATCCAGATTCACCAAGGCCTAACTTTTGCACGGCGGGGGAATGCTCTTGTGCATGTACGGCACTCCCCACGTGAAAACCTTTCTTAGCAGATGGAGGCAGGCTTTCCCTTGTACTAGGTAGCTAGGCAGAATCATCAGATAAACATGCTTTGTCATCGAGCTGGAAAGCGGGACACTGATGGGAAAGTTCACATTCTCCCGCTTTGCAAGCGACTTGCTTTTGGCTTCAAAGCTGCCTGAACAGCACTAGCGGCCCACCTTCTCTTCACTGCGGGATTGTCGCTGTGGGCCAAGGCTGCGTTCTCTCAATGCCAAAAGTGTGCTGCCAAGTCCCTTCTAGAAACTCATCCTACTGCACTCCAAATTCAGCTCCGGCCAATGAAAGCTGCCCTAAGGCCACAAGGGAAGTTCCAGGGTTTCACAGCAGCAGAGCTGGGTGTGCATTGGTATCCACGAAGCCATCCTCTGAAACGGAGCGCCTTAACTCTGCTATGCCCCTGGGGACACATAGGACAGTCGATCGTGCACCCGTTTCGCATGATGACCGCTGTGTGCCCGAAGAGCGTCCTCTGGCTTCTGAGGAACCCTCGGCGAAATAGGCCCCTGGGGAGCACTCTTCCCATTCACAGCAAGGGAAAAGTACTGCTTTCTGGGTTGCCAAGGAAGAGTGTCCCAGTCGTCAAAGAGCCTCGCGAAAGCAGTGCTGGGCAGACTCTGTTTGCAAGTCGACTGGCCTCAGTGACTGAAAGAGAACGCCCCCGCCGATACACGGTGTGCTGACGATTCAGGCCGGGGCTCAGGACAGCACTCTCACAGAAGCGAAAGCTAAGCTCTGCGTCCAGCCTGAAGACCAGTACACTCTTCACACTTAACTCTGTCGGGATGTGCAAGAGCCATGGTCACCGAGGCCTACCTAAGGTACTGAAGTACTTCCCCAGTTCAGCCTAGGCAGAGGCCCCTGTTGCCAAAGGATCTCCATGGAAGGGCCCTGTGGGTTCCGTGTGTTTCCTTGAGGTAGTCAGAAACGACTGAGGGTAACTACATGAGCTCATGTTTGAAACCAGGCTACCCTGGCAAAACCTTATTTTCCTCCGTGGGAGGCGAGACTGTTGCGGTTTGAAAGCTGCCTGAAAAACACTCCTGCTGCCCATCTTCTCTTGGCTGCCTGAAGGCGTCACGAAAGTACTATGAGTGTACTCGTATGAGGCATGCTGGTCTCAGTGCCTTGCTGGGAGCTCCTCCAGGAGCACTCGGGAACTTACCAGCCAAAGAAATGGCACCCCAGGCCTCAGGTGCAAGTCCAGGTTTCTCCCATCGTAAGCTTCGGTGCGCCATAGTAGCGAAGAAGCATGTGTTAAAGGAATGCTTCAACTCTGTTACGTATTTCACGACTCGTTGTGCACTCACGTTCGTTGTCACATCTGTGAAAGGGTACTGTATGCCGTCCAACTCTTCTGTTGCGTTTGAGCCAACAGAAGCAAATGGGTTCGTTTGGTTTAACGCTGCGAAGGTGCCGCGGTAATGGCAAAGCTCTGCCCGGATCGCTCGACAGCTCTCGTTTGTACAGCATTCAAACGGCCTCAGGACCGCCGTTCTAAGCAGCCTGACATTCCACGCTGGTGTGCCCCAAGGAGGAATTTGGGGTCTGAGAAACGCCACTGTGCCTCACAAATGAAACCTGTGAACTCCCAAAGGACGTCTCCCTACGGCCGTCGGAAGCTAGATGTTGAGTTCCAGCCTGAAAACAACGGACAGCTTTCCCTGTGACAATGCTGGACTTCCGGGACCATCCAGATTCACCAAGGCCTAACTTTTGCACGGCGGGGGAATGCTCTTGTGCATGTACGGCACTCCCCACGTGAAAACCTTTCTTAGCAGATGGAGGCAGGCTTTCCCTTGTACTAGGTAGCTAGGCAGAATCATCAGATAAACATGCTTTGTCATCCAGCTGGAAAGCGGGACACTGATGGGAAAGTTCACATTCTCCCGCTTTGCAAGCGACTTGCTTTTGGCTTCAAAGCTGCCTGAACAGCACTAGCGGCCCACCTTCTCTTCACTGCGGGATTGTCGCTGTGGGCCAAGGCTGCGTTCTCTCAATGCCAAAAGTGTGCTGCCAAGTCCCTTCTAGAAACTCATCCTACTGCACTCCAAATTCAGCTCCGGCCAATGAAAGCTGCCCTAAGGCCACAAGGGAAGTTCCAGGGTTTCATAGCAGCAGAGCTGGGTGTGCATTGGTATCCACGAAGCCATCCTCTGAAACGGAGCGCCTTAACTCTGCTATGCCCCTGGGGACACATAGGACAGTCGATCGTGCACCCGTTTCGCATGATGACCGCTGTGTGCCCGAAGAGCGTCCTCTGGCTTCTGAGGAACCCTCGGCGAAATAGGCCCCTGGGGAGCACTCTTCCCATTCACAGCAAGGGAAAAGTACTGCTTTCTGGGTTGCCAAGGAAGAGTGTCCCAGTCGTCAAAGAGCCTCGCGAAAGCAGTGCTGGGCAGACTCTGTTTGCAAGTCGACTGGCCTCAGTGACTGAAAGAGAACGCCCCCGCCGATACACGGTGTGCTGACGATTCAGGCCGGGGCTCAGGACAGCACTCTCACAGAAGCGAAAGCTAAGCTCTGCGTCCAGCCTGAAGACCAGTACACTCTTCACACTTAACTCTGTCGGGATGTGCAAGAGCCATGGTCACCGAGGCCTACCTAAGGTACTGAAGTACTTCCCCAGTTCAGCCTAGGCAGAGGCCCCTGTTGCCAAAGGATCTCCATGGAAGGGCCCTGTGGGTTCCGTGTGTTTCCTTGAGGTAGTCAGAAACGACTGAGGGTAACTACATGAGCTCATGTTTGAAACCAGGCTACCCTGGCAAAACCTTATTTTCCTCCGTGGGAGGCGAGACTGTTGCGGTTTGAAAGCTGCCTGAAAAACACTCCTGCTGCCCATCTTCTCTTGGCTGCCTGAAGGCGTCACGAAAGTACTATGAGTGTACTCGTATGAGGCATGCTGGTCTCAGTGCCTTGCTGGGAGCTCCTCCAGGAGCACTCGGGAACTTACCAGCCAAAGAAATGGCACCCCAGGCCTCAGGTGCAAGTCCAGGTTTCTCCCATCGTAAGCTTCGGTGCGCCATAGTAGCGAAGAAGCATGTGTTAAAGGAATGCTTCAACTCTGTTACGTATTTCACGACTCGTTGTGCACTCACGTTCGTTGTCACATCTGTGAAAGGGTACTGTATGCCGTCCAACTCTTCTGTTGCGTTTGAGCCAACAGAAGCAAATGGGTTCGTTTGGTTTAACGCTGCGAAGGTGCCGCGGTAATGGCAAAGCTCTGCCCGGATCGCTCGACAGCTCTCGTTTGTACAGCATTCAAACGGCCTCAGGACCGCCGTTCTAAGCAGCCTGACATTCCACGCTGGTGTGCCCCAAGGAGGAATTTGGGGTCTGAGAAACGCCACTGTGCCTCACAAATGAAACCTGTGAACTCCCAAAGGACGTCTCCCTACGGCCGTCGGAAGCTAGATGTTGAGTTCCAGCCTGAAAACAACGGACAGCTTTCCCTGTGACAATGCTGGACTTCCGGGACCATCCAGATTCACCAAGGCCTAACTTTTGCACGGCGGGGGAATGCTCTTGTGCATGTACGGCACTCCCCACGTGAAAACCTTTCTTAGCAGATGGAGGCAGGCTTTCCCTTGTACTAGGTAGCTAGGCAGAATCATCAGATAAACATGCTTTGTCATCCAGCTGGAAAGCGGGACACTGATGGGAAAGTTCACATTCTCCCGCTTTGCAAGCGACTTGCTTTTGGCTTCAAAGCTGCCTGAACAGCACTAGCGGCCCACCTTCTCTTCACTGCGGGATTGTCGCTGTGGGCCAAGGCTGCGTTCTCTCAATGCCAAAAGTGTGCTGCCAAGTCCCTTCTAGAAACTCATCCTACTGCACTCCAAATTCAGCTCCGGCCAATGAAAGCTGCCCTAAGGCCACAAGGGAAGTTCCAGGGTTTCACAGCAGCAGAGCTGGGTGTGCATTGGTATCCACGAAGCCATCCTCTGAAATGGAGCGCCTTAACTCTGCTATGCCCCTGGGGACACATAGGACAGTCGATCGTGCACCCGTTTCGCATGATGACCGCTGTGTGCCCGAAGAGCGTCCTCTGGCTTCTGAGGAACCCTCGGCGAAATAGGCCCCTGGGGAGCACTCTTCCCATTCACAGCAAGGGAAAAGTACTGCTTTCTGGGTTGCCAAGGAAGAGTGTCCCAGTCGTCAAAGAGCCTCGCGAAAGCAGTGCTGGGCAGACTCTGTTTGCAAGTCGACTGGCCTCAGTGACTGAAAGAGAACGCCCCCGCCGATACACGGTGTGCTGACGATTCAGGCCGGGGCTCAGGACAGCACTCTCACAGAAGCGAAAGCTAAGCTCTGCGTCCAGCCTGAAGACCAGTACACTCTTCACACTTAACTCTGTCGGGATGTGCAAGAGCCATGGTCACCGAGGCCTACCTAAGGTACTGAAGTACTTCCCCAGTTCAGCCTAGGCAGAGGCCCCTGTTGCCAAAGGATCTCCATGGAAGGGCCCTGTGGGTTCCGTGTGTTTCCTTGAGGTAGTCAGAAACGACTGAGGGTAACTACATGAGCTCATGTTTGAAACCAGGCTACCCTGGCAAAACCTTATTTTCCTCCGTGGGAGGCGAGACTGTTGCGGTTTGAAAGCTGCCTGAAAAACACTCCTGCTGCCCATCTTCTCTTGGCTGCCTGAAGGCGTCACGAAAGTACTATGAGTGTACTCGTATGAGGCATGCTGGTCTCAGTGCCTTGCTGGGAGCTCCTCCAGGAGCACTCGGGAGCTTACCCGCCAAAGAAATGGCACCCCAGGCCTCAGGTGCAAGTCCAGGTTTCTCCCATCGTAAGCTTCGGTGCGCCATAGTAGCGAAGAAGCATGTGTTAAAGGAATGCTTCAACTCTGTTACGTATTTCACGACTCGTTGTGCACTCACGTTCGTTGTCACATCTGTGAAAGGGTACTGTATGCCGTCCAACTCTTCTGTTGCGTTTGAGCCAACAGAAGCAAATGGGTTCGTTTGGTTTAACGCTGCGAAGGTGCCGCGGTAATGGCAAAGCTCTGCCCGGATCGCTCGACAGCTCTCGTTTGTACAGCATTCAAACGGCCTCAGGACCGCCGTTCTAAGCAGCCTGACATTCCACGCTGGTGTGCCCCAAGGAGGAATTTGGGGTCTGAGAAACGCCACTGTGCCTCACAAATGAAACCTGTGAACTCCCAAAGGACGTCTCCCTACGGCCGTCGGAAGCTAGATGTTGAGTTCCAGCCTGAAAACAACGGACAGCTTTCCCTGTGACAATGCTGGACTTCCGGGACCATCCAGATTCACCAAGGCCTAACTTTTGCACGGCGGGGGAATGCTCTTGTGCATGTACGGCACTCCCCACGTGAAAACCTTTCTTAGCAGATGGAGGCAGGCTTTCCCTTGTACTAGGTAGCTAGGCAGAATCATCAGATAAACATGCTTTGTCATCCAGCTGGAAAGCGGGACACTGATGGGAAAGTTCACATTCTCCCGCTTTGCAAGCGACTTGCTTTTGGCTTCAAAGCTGCCTGAACAGCACTAGCGGCCCACCTTCTCTTCACTGCGGGATTGTCGCTGTGGGCCAAGGCTGCGTTCTCTCAATGCCAAAAGTGTGCTGCCAAGTCCCTTCTAGAAACTCATCCTACTGCACTCCAAATTCAGCTCCGGCCAATGAAAGCTGCCCTAAGGCCACAAGGGAAGTTCCAGGGTTTCACAGCAGCAGAGCTGGGTGTGCATTGGTATCCACGAAGCCATCCTCTGAAATGGAGCGCCTTAACTCTGCTATGCCCCTGGGGACACATAGGACAGTCGATCGTGCACCCGTTTCGCATGATGACCGCTGTGTGCCCGAAGAGCGTCCTCTGGCTTCTGAGGAACCCTCGGCGAAATAGGCCCCTGGGGAGCACTCTTCCCATTCACAGCAAGGGAAAAGTACTGCTTTCTGGGTTGCCAAGGAAGAGTGTCCCAGTCGTCAAAGAGCCTCGCGAAAGCAGTGCTGGGCAGACTCTGTTTGCAAGTCGACTGGCCTCAGTGACTGAAAGAGAACGCCCCCGCCGATACACGGTGTGCTGACGATTCAGGCCGGGGCTCAGGACAGCACTCTCACAGAAGCGAAAGCTAAGCTCTGCGTCCAGCCTGAAGACCAGTACACTCTTCACACTTAACTCTGTCGGGATGTGCAAGAGCCATGGTCACCGAGGCCTACCTAAGGTACTGAAGTACTTCCCCAGTTCAGCCTAGGCAGAGGCCCCTGTTGCCAAAGGATCTCCATGGAAGGGCCCTGTGGGTTCCGTGTGTTTCCTTGAGGTAGTCAGAAACGACTGAGGGTAACTACATGAGCTCATGTTTGAAACCAGGCTACCCTGGCAAAACCTTATTTTCCTCCGTGGGAGGCGAGACTGTTGCGGTTTGAAAGCTGCCTGAAAAACACTCCTGCTGCCCATCTTCTCTTGGCTGCCTGAAGGCGTCACGAAAGTACTATGAGTGTACTCGTATGAGGCATGCTGGTCTCAGTGCCTTGCTGGGAGCTCCTCCAGGAGCACTCGGGAACTTACCAGCCAAAGAAATGGCACCCCAGGCCTCAGGTGCAAGTCCAGGTTTCTCCCATCGTAAGCTTCGGTGCGCCATAGTAGCGAAGAAGCATGTGTTAAAGGAATGCTTCAACTCTGTTACGTATTTCACGACTCGTTGTGCACTCACGTTCGTTGTCACATCTGTGAAAGGGTACTGTATGCCGTCCAACTCTTCTGTTGCGTTTGAGCCAACAGAAGCAAATGGGTTCGTTTGGTTTAACGCTGCGAAGGTGCCGCGGTAATGGCAAAGCTCTGCCCGGATCGCTCGACAGCTCTCGTTTGTACAGCATTCAAACGGCCTCAGGACCGCCGTTCTAAGCAGCCTGACATTCCACGCTGGTGTGCCCCAAGGAGGAATTTGGGGTCTGAGAAACGCCACTGTGCCTCACAAATGAAACCTGTGAACTCCCAAAGGACGTCTCCCTACGGCCGTCGGAAGCTAGATGTTGAGTTCCAGCCTGAAAACAACGGACAGCTTTCCCTGTGAAAATGCTGGACTTCCGGGACCATCCAGATTCACCAAGGCCTAACTTTTGCACGGCGGGGGAATGCTCTTGTGCATGTACGGCACTCCCCACGTGAAAACCTTTCTTAGCAGATGGAGGCAGGCTTTCCCTTGTACTAGGTAGCTAGGCAGAATCATCAGATAAACATGCTTTGTCATCGAGCTGGAAAGCGGGACACTGATGGGAAAGTTCACATTCTCCCGCTTTGCAAGCGACTTGCTTTTGGCTTCAAAGCTGCCTGAACAGCACTAGCGGCCCACCTTCTCTTCACTGCGGGATTGTCGCTGTGGGCCAAGGCTGCGTTCTCTCAATGCCAAAAGTGTGCTGCCAAGTCCCTTCTAGAAACTCATCCTACTGCACTCCAAATTCAGCTCCGGCCAATGAAAGCTGCCCTAAGGCCACAAGGGAAGTTCCAGGGTTTCACAGCAGCAGAGCTGGGTGTGCATTGGTATCCACGAAGCCATCCTCTGAAACGGAGCGCCTTAACTCTGCTATGCCCCTGGGGACACATAGGACAGTCGATCGTGCACCCGTTTCGCATGATGACTGCTGTGTGCCCGAAGAGCGTCCTCTGGCTTCTGAGGAACCCTCGGCGAAATAGGCCCCTGGGGAGCACTCTTCCCATTCACAGCAAGGGAAAAGTACTGCTTTCTGGGTTGCCAAGGAAGAGTGTCCCAGTCGTCAAAGAGCCTCGCGAAAGCAGTGCTGGGCAGACTCTGTTTGCAAGTCGACTGGCCTCAGTGACTGAAAGAGAACGCCCCCGCCGATACACGGTGTGCTGACGATTCAGGCCGGGGCTCAGGACAGCACTCTCACAGAAGCGAAAGCTAAGCTCTGCGTCCAGCCTGAAGACCAGTACACTCTTCACACTTAACTCTGTCGGGATGTGCAAGAGCCATGGTCACCGAGGCCTACCTAAGGTACTGAAGTACTTCCCCAGTTCAGCCTAGGCAGAGGCCCCTGTTGCCAAAGGATCTCCATGGAAGGGCCCTGTGGGTTCCGTGTGTTTCCTTGAGGTAGTCAGAAACGACTGAGGGTAACTACATGAGCTCATGTTTGAAACCAGGCTACCCTGGCAAAACCTTATTTTCCTCCGTGGGAGGCGAGACTGTTGCGGTTTGAAAGCTGCCTGAAAAACACTCCTGCTGCCCATCTTCTCTTGGCTGCCTGAAGGCGTCACGAAAGTACTATGAGTGTACTCGTATGAGGCATGCTGGTCTCAGTGCCTTGCTGGGAGCTCCTCCAGGAGCACTCGGGAACTTACCAGCCAAAGAAATGGCACCCCAGGCCTCAGGTGCAAGTCCAGGTTTCTCCCATCGTAAGCTTCGGTGCGCCATAGTAGCGAAGAAGCATGTGTTAAAGGAATGCTTCAACTCTGTTACGTATTTCACGACTCGTTGTGCACTCACGTTCGTTGTCACATCTGTGAAAGGGTACTGTATGCCGTCCAACTCTTCTGTTGCGTTTGAGCCAACAGAAGCAAATGGGTTCGTTTGGTTTAACGCTGCGAAGGTGCCGCGGTAATGGCAAAGCTCTGCCCGGATCGCTCGACAGCTCTCGTTTGTACAGCATTCAAACGGCCTCAGGACCGCCGTTCTAAGCAGCCTGACATTCCACGCTGGTGTGCCCCAAGGAGGAATTTGGGGTCTGAGAAACGCCACTGTGCCTCACAAATGAAACCTGTGAACTCCCAAAGGACGTCTCCCTACGGCCGTCGGAAGCTAGATGTTGAGTTCCAGCCTGAAAACAACGGACAGCTTTCCCTGTGACAATGCTGGACTTCCGGGACCATCCAGATTCACCAAGGCCTAACTTTTGCACGGCGGGGGAATGCTCTTGTGCATGTACGGCACTCCCCACGTGAAAACCTTTCTTAGCAGATGGAGGCAGGCTTTCCCTTGTACTAGGTAGCTAGGCAGAATCATCAGATAAACATGCTTTGTCATCGAGCTGGAAAGCGGGACACTGATGGGAAAGTTCACATTCTCCCGCTTTGCAAGCGACTTGCTTTTGGCTTCAAAGCTGCCTGAACAGCACTAGCGGCCCACCTTCTCTTCACTGCGGGATTGTCGCTGTGGGCCAAGGCTGCGTTCTCTCAATGCCAAAAGTGTGCTGCCAAGTCCCTTCTAGAAACTCATCCTACTGCACTCCAAATTCAGCTCCGGCCAATGAAAGCTGCCCTAAGGCCACAAGGGAAGTTCCAGGGTTTCACAGCAGCAGAGCTGGGTGTGCATTGGTATCCACGAAGCCATCCTCTGAAACGGAGCGCCTTAACTCTGCTATGCCCCTGGGGACACATAGGACAGTCGATCGTGCACCCGTTTCGCATGATGACCGCTGTGTGCCCGAAGAGCGTCCTCTGGCTTCTGAGGAACCCTCGGCGAAATAGGCCCCTGGGGAGCACTCTTCCCATTCACAGCAAGGGAAAAGTACTGCTTTCTGGGTTGCCAAGGAAGAGTGTCCCAGTCGTCAAAGAGCCTCGCGAAAGCAGTGCTGGGCAGACTCTGTTTGCAAGTCGACTGGCCTCAGTGACTGAAAGAGAACGCCCCCGCCGATACACGGTGTGCTGACGATTCAGGCCGGGGCTCAGGACAGCACTCTCACAGAAGCGAAAGCTAAGCTCTGCGTCCAGCCTGAAGACCAGTACACTCTTCACACTTAACTCTGTCGGGATGTGCAAGAGCCATGGTCACCGAGGCCTACCTAAGGTACTGAAGTACTTCCCCAGTTCAGCCTAGGCAGAGGCCCCTGTTGCCAAAGGATCTCCATGGAAGGGCCCTGTGGGTTCCGTGTGTTTCCTTGAGGTAGTCAGAAACGACTGAGGGTAACTACATGAGCTCATGTTTGAAACCAGGCTACCCTGGCAAAACCTTATTTTCCTCCGTGGGAGGCGAGACTGTTGCGGTTTGAAAGCTGCCTGAAAAACACTCCTGCTGCCCATCTTCTCTTGGCTGCCTGAAGGCGTCACGAAAGTACTATGAGTGTACTCGTATGAGGCATGCTGGTCTCAGTGCCTTGCTGGGAGCTCCTCCAGGAGCACTCGGGAACTTACCAGCCAAAGAAATGGCACCCCAGGCCTCAGGTGCAAGTCCAGGTTTCTCCCATCGTAAGCTTCGGTGCGCCATAGTAGCGAAGAAGCATGTGTTAAAGGAATGCTTCAACTCTGTTACGTATTTCACGACTCGTTGTGCACTCACGTTCGTTGTCACATCTGTGAAAGGGTACTGTATGCCGTCCAACTCTTCTGTTGCGTTTGAGCCAACAGAAGCAAATGGGTTCGTTTGGTTTAACGCTGCGAAGGTGCCGCGGTAATGGCAAAGCTCTGCCCGGATCGCTCGACAGCTCTCGTTTGTACAGCATTCAAACGGCCTCAGGACCGCCGTTCTAAGCAGCCTGACATTCCACGCTGGTGTGCCCCAAGGAGGAATTTGGGGTCTGAGAAACGCCACTGTGCCTCACAAATGAAACCTGTGAACTCCCAAAGGACGTCTCCCTACGGCCGTCGGAAGCTAGATGTTGAGTTCCAGCCTGAAAACAACGGACAGCTTTCCCTGTGACAATGCTGGACTTCCGGGACCATCCAGATTCACCAAGGCCTAACTTTTGCACGGCGGGGGAATGCTCTTGTGCATGTACGGCACTCCCCACGTGAAAACCTTTCTTAGCAGATGGAGGCAGGCTTTCCCTTGTACTAGGTAGCTAGGCAGAATCATCAGATAAACATGCTTTGTCATCCAGCTGGAAAGCGGGACACTGATGGGAAAGTTCACATTCTCCCGCTTTGCAAGCGACTTGCTTTTGGCTTCAAAGCTGCCTGAACAGCACTAGCGGCCCACCTTCTCTTCACTGCGGGATTGTCGCTGTGGGCCAAGGCTGCGTTCTCTCAATGCCAAAAGTGTGCTGCCAAGTCCCTTCTAGAAACTCATCCTACTGCACTCCAAATTCAGCTCCGGCCAATGAAAGCTGCCCTAAGGCCACAAGGGAAGTTCCAGGGTTTCATAGCAGCAGAGCTGGGTGTGCATTGGTATCCACGAAGCCATCCTCTGAAACGGAGCGCCTTAACTCTGCTATGCCCCTGGGGACACATAGGACAGTCGATCGTGCACCCGTTTCGCATGATGACCGCTGTGTGCCCGAAGAGCGTCCTCTGGCTTCTGAGGAACCCTCGGCGAAATAGGCCCCTGGGGAGCACTCTTCCCATTCACAGCAAGGGAAAAGTACTGCTTTCTGGGTTGCCAAGGAAGAGTGTCCCAGTCGTCAAAGAGCCTCGCAAAAGCAGTGCTGGGCAGACTCTGTTTGCAAGTCGACTGGCCTCAGTGACTGAAAGAGAACGCCCCCGCCGATACACGGTGTGCTGACGATTCAGGCCGGGGCTCAGGACAGCACTCTCACAGAAGCGAAAGCTAAGCTCTGCGTCCAGCCTGAAGACCAGTACACTCTTCACACTTAACTCTGTCGGGATGTGCAAGAGCCATGGTCACCGAGGCCTACCTAAGGTACTGAAGTACTTCCCCAGTTCAGCCTAGGCAGAGGCCCCTGTTGCCAAAGGATCTCCATGGAAGGGCCCTGTGGGTTCCGTGTGTTTCCTTGAGGTAGTCAGAAACGACTGAGGGTAACTACATGAGCTCATGTTTGAAACCAGGCTACCCTGGCAAAACCTTATTTTCCTCCGTGGGAGGCGAGACTGTTGCGGTTTGAAAGCTGCCTGAAAAACACTCCTGCTGCCCATCTTCTCTTGGCTGCCTGAAGGCGTCACGAAAGTACTATGAGTGTACTCGTATGAGGCATGCTGGTCTCAGTGCCTTGCTGGGAGCTCCTCCAGGAGCACTCGGGAACTTACCAGCCAAAGAAATGGCACCCCAGGCCTCAGGTGCAAGTCCAGGTTTCTCCCATCGTAAGCTTCGGTGCGCCATAGTAGCGAAGAAGCATGTGTTAAAGGAATGCTTCAACTCTGTTACGTATTTCACGACTCGTTGTGCACTCACGTTCGTTGTCACATCTGTGAAAGGGTACTGTATGCCGTCCAACTCTTCTGTTGCGTTTGAGCCAACAGAAGCAAATGGGTTCGTTTGGTTTAACGCTGCGAAGGTGCCGCGGTAATGGCAAAGCTCTGCCCGGATCGCTCGACAGCTCTCGTTTGTACAGCATTCAAACGGCCTCAGGACCGCCGTTCTAAGCAGCCTGACATTCCACGCTGGTGTGCCCCAAGGAGGAATTTGGGGTCTGAGAAACGCCACTGTGCCTCACAAATGAAACCTGTGAACTCCCAAAGGACGTCTCCCTACGGCCGTCGGAAGCTAGATGTTGAGTTCCAGCCTGAAAACAACGGACAGCTTTCCCTGTGACAATGCTGGACTTCCGGGACCATCCAGATTCACCAAGGCCTAACTTTTGCACGGCGGGGGAATGCTCTTGTGCATGTACGGCACTCCCCACGTGAAAACCTTTCTTAGCAGATGGAGGCAGGCTTTCCCTTGTACTAGGTAGCTAGGCAGAATCATCAGATAAACATGCTTTGTCATCGAGCTGGAAAGCGGGACACTGATGGGAAAGTTCACATTCTCCCGCTTTGCAAGCGACTTGCTTTTGGCTTCAAAGCTGCCTGAACAGCACTAGCGGCCCACCTTCTCTTCACTGCGGGATTGTCGCTGTGGGCCAAGGCTGCGTTCTCTCAATGCCAAAAGTGTGCTGCCAAGTCCCTTCTAGAAACTCATCCTACTGCACTCCAAATTCAGCTCCGGCCAATGAAAGCTGCCCTAAGGCCACAAGGGAAGTTCCAGGGTTTCACAGCAGCAGAGCTGGGTGTGCATTGGTATCCACGAAGCCATCCTCTGAAATGGAGCGCCTTAACTCTGCTATGCCCCTGGGGACACATAGGACAGTCGATCGTGCACCCGTTTCGCATGATGACCGCTGTGTGCCCGAAGAGCGTCCTCTGGCTTCTGAGGAACCCTCGGCGAAATAGGCCCCTGGGGAGCACTCTTCCCATTCACAGCAAGGGAAAAGTACTGCTTTCTGGGTTGCCAAGGAAGAGTGTCCCAGTCGTCAAAGAGCCTCGCGAAAGCAGTGCTGGGCAGACTCTGTTTGCAAGTCGACTGGCCTCAGTGACTGAAAGAGAACGCCCCCGCCGATACACGGTGTGCTGACGATTCAGGCCGGGGCTCAGGACAGCACTCTCACAGAAGCGAAAGCTAAGCTCTGCGTCCAGCCTGAAGACCAGTACACTCTTCACACTTAACTCTGTCGGGATGTGCAAGAGCCATGGTCACCGAGGCCTACCTAAGGTACTGAAGTACTTCCCCAGTTCAGCCTAGGCAGAGGCCCCTGTTGCCAAAGGATCTCCATGGAAGGGCCCTGTGGGTTCCGTGTGTTTCCTTGAGGTAGTCAGAAACGACTGAGGGTAACTACATGAGCTCATGTTTGAAACCAGGCTACCCTGGCAAAACCTTATTTTCCTCCGTGGGAGGCGAGACTGTTGCGGTTTGAAAGCTGCCTGAAAAACACTCCTGCTGCCCATCTTCTCTTGGCTGCCTGAAGGCGTCACGAAAGTACTATGAGTGTACTCGTATGAGGCATGCTGGTCTCAGTGCCTTGCTGGGAGCTCCTCCAGGAGCACTCGGGAACTTACCAGCCAAAGAAATGGCACCCCAGGCCTCAGGTGCAAGTCCAGGTTTCTCCCATCGTAAGCTTCGGTGCGCCATAGTAGCGAAGAAGCATGTGTTAAAGGAATGCTTCAACTCTGTTACGTATTTCACGACTCGTTGTGCACTCACGTTCGTTGTCACATCTGTGAAAGGGTACTGTATGCCGTCCAACTCTTCTGTTGCGTTTGAGCCAACAGAAGCAAATGGGTTCGTTTGGTTTAACGCTGCGAAGGTGCCGCGGTAATGGCAAAGCTCTGCCCGGATCGCTCGACAGCTCTCGTTTGTACAGCATTCAAACGGCCTCAGGACCGCCGTTCTAAGCAGCCTGACATTCCACGCTGGTGTGCCCCAAGGAGGAATTTGGGGTCTGAGAAACGCCACTGTGCCTCACAAATGAAACCTGTGAACTCCCAAAGGACGTCTCCCTACGGCCGTCGGAAGCTAGATGTTGAGTTCCAGCCTGAAAACAACGGACAGCTTTCCCTGTGACAATGCTGGACTTCCGGGACCATCCAGATTCACCAAGGCCTAACTTTTGCACGGCGGGGGAATGCTCTTGTGCATGTACGGCACTCCCCACGTGAAAACCTTTCTTAGCAGATGGAGGCAGGCTTTCCCTTGTACTAGGTAGCTAGGCAGAATCATCAGATAAACATGCTTTGTCATCGAGCTGGAAAGCGGGACACTGATGGGAAAGTTCACATTCTCCCGCTTTGCAAGCGACTTGCTTTTGGCTTCAAAGCTGCCTGAACAGCACTAGCGGCCCACCTTCTCTTCACTGCGGGATTGTCGCTGTGGGCCAAGGCTGCGTTCTCTCAATGCCAAAAGTGTGCTGCCAAGTCCCTTCTAGAAACTCATCCTACTGCACTCCAAATTCAGCTCCGGCCAATGAAAGCTGCCCTAAGGCCACAAGGGAAGTTCCAGGGTTTCATAGCAGCAGAGCTGGGTGTGCATTGGTATCCACGAAGCCATCCTCTGAAATGGAGCGCCTTAACTCTGCTATGCCCCTGGGGACACATAGGACAGTCGATCGTGCACCCGTTTCGCATGATGACCGCTGTGTGCCCGAAGAGCGTCCTCTGGCTTCTGAGGAACCCTCGGCGAAATAGGCCCCTGGGGAGCACTCTTCCCATTCACAGCAAGGGAAAAGTACTGCTTTCTGGGTTGCCAAGGAAGAGTGTCCCAGTCGTCAAAGAGCCTCGCGAAAGCAGTGCTGGGCAGACTCTGTTTGCAAGTCGACTGGCCTCAGTGACTGAAAGAGAACGCCCCCGCCGATACACGGTGTGCTGACGATTCAGGCCGGGGCTCAGGACAGCACTCTCACAGAAGCGAAAGCTAAGCTCTGCGTCCAGCCTGAAGACCAGTACACTCTTCACACTTAACTCTGTCGGGATGTGCAAGAGCCATGGTCACCGAGGCCTACCTAAGGTACTGAAGTACTTCCCCAGTTCAGCCTAGGCAGAGGCCCCTGTTGCCAAAGGATCTCCATGGAAGGGCCCTGTGGGTTCCGTGTGTTTCCTTGAGGTAGTCAGAAACGACTGAGGGTAACTACATGAGCTCATGTTTGAAACCAGGCTACCCTGGCAAAACCTTATTTTCCTCCGTGGGAGGCGAGACTGTTGCGGTTTGAAAGCTGCCTGAAAAACACTCCTGCTGCCCATCTTCTCTTGGCTGCCTGAAGGCGTCACGAAAGTACTATGAGTGTACTCGTATGAGGCATGCTGGTCTCAGTGCCTTGCTGGGAGCTCCTCCAGGAGCACTCGGGAACTTACCAGCCAAAGAAATGGCACCCCAGGCCTCAGGTGCAAGTCCAGGTTTCTCCCATCGTAAGCTTCGGTGCGCCATAGTAGCGAAGAAGCATGTGTTAAAGGAATGCTTCAACTCTGTTACGTATTTCACGACTCGTTGTGCACTCACGTTCGTTGTCACATCTGTGAAAGGGTACTGTATGCCGTCCAACTCTTCTGTTGCGTTTGAGCCAACAGAAGCAAATGGGTTCGTTTGGTTTAACGCTGCGAAGGTGCCGCGGTAATGGCAAAGCTCTGCCCGGATCGCTCGACAGCTCTCGTTTGTACAGCATTCAAACGGCCTCAGGACCGCCGTTCTAAGCAGCCTGACATTCCACGCTGGTGTGCCCCAAGGAGGAATTTGGGGTCTGAGAAACGCCACTGTGCCTCACAAATGAAACCTGTGAACTCCCAAAGGACGTCTCCCTACGGCCGTCGGAAGCTAGATGTTGAGTTCCAGCCTGAAAACAACGGACAGCTTTCCCTGTGACAATGCTGGACTTCCGGGACCATCCAGATTCACCAAGGCCTAACTTTTGCACGGCGGGGGAATGCTCTTGTGCATGTACGGCACTCCCCACGTGAAAACCTTTCTTAGCAGATGGAGGCAGGCTTTCCCTTGTACTAGGTAGCTAGGCAGAATCATCAGATAAACATGCTTTGTCATCCAGCTGGAAAGCGGGACACTGATGGGAAAGTTCACATTCTCCCGCTTTGCAAGCGACTTGCTTTTGGCTTCAAAGCTGCCTGAACAGCACTAGCGGCCCACCTTCTCTTCACTGCGGGATTGTCGCTGTGGGCCAAGGCTGCGTTCTCTCAATGCCAAAAGTGTGCTGCCAAGTCCCTTCTAGAAACTCATCCTACTGCACTCCAAATTCAGCTCCGGCCAATGAAAGCTGCCCTAAGGCCACAAGGGAAGTTCCAGGGTTTCATAGCAGCAGAGCTGGGTGTGCATTGGTATCCACGAAGCCATCCTCTGAAATGGAGCGCCTTAACTCTGCTATGCCCCTGGGGACACATAGGACAGTCGATCGTGCACCCGTTTCGCATGATGACCGCTGTGTGCCCGAAGAGCGTCCTCTGGCTTCTGAGGAACCCTCGGCGAAATAGGCCCCTGGGGAGCACTCTTCCCATTCACAGCAAGGGAAAAGTACTGCTTTCTGGGTTGCCAAGGAAGAGTGTCCCAGTCGTCAAAGAGCCTCGCGAAAGCAGTGCTGGGCAGACTCTGTTTGCAAGTCGACTGGCCTCAGTGACTGAAAGAGAACGCCCCCGCCGATACACGGTGTGCTGACGATTCAGGCCGGGGCTCAGGACAGCACTCTCACAGAAGCGAAAGCTAAGCTCTGCGTCCAGCCTGAAGACCAGTACACTCTTCACACTTAACTCTGTCGGGATGTGCAAGAGCCATGGTCACCGAGGCCTACCTAAGGTACTGAAGTACTTCCCCAGTTCAGCCTAGGCAGAGGCCCCTGTTGCCAAAGGATCTCCATGGAAGGGCCCTGTGGGTTCCGTGTGTTTCCTTGAGGTAGTCAGAAACGACTGAGGGTAACTACATGAGCTCATGTTTGAAACCAGGCTACCCTGGCAAAACCTTATTTTCCTCCGTGGGAGGCGAGACTGTTGCGGTTTGAAAGCTGCCTGAAAAACACTCCTGCTGCCCATCTTCTCTTGGCTGCCTGAAGGCGTCACGAAAGTACTATGAGTGTACTCGTATGAGGCATGCTGGTCTCAGTGCCTTGCTGGGAGCTCCTCCAGGAGCACTCGGGAACTTACCAGCCAAAGAAATGGCACCCCAGGCCTCAGGTGCAAGTCCAGGTTTCTCCCATCGTAAGCTTCGGTGCGCCATAGTAGCGAAGAAGCATGTGTTAAAGGAATGCTTCAACTCTGTTACGTATTTCACGACTCGTTGTGCACTCACGTTCGTTGTCACATCTGTGAAAGGGTACTGTATGCCGTCCAACTCTTCTGTTGCGTTTGAGCCAACAGAAGCAAATGGGTTCGTTTGGTTTAACGCTGCGAAGGTGCCGCGGTAATGGCAAAGCTCTGCCCGGATCGCTCGACAGCTCTCGTTTGTACAGCATTCAAACGGCCTCAGGACCGCCGTTCTAAGCAGCCTGACATTCCACGCTGGTGTGCCCCAAGGAGGAATTTGGGGTCTGAGAAACGCCACTGTGCCTCACAAATGAAACCTGTGAACTCCCAAAGGACGTCTCCCTACGGCCGTCGGAAGCTAGATGTTGAGTTCCAGCCTGAAAACAACGGACAGCTTTCCCTGTGACAATGCTGGACTTCCGGGACCATCCAGATTCACCAAGGCCTAACTTTTGCACGGCGGGGGAATGCTCTTGTGCATGTACGGCACTCCCCACGTGAAAACCTTTCTTAGCAGATGGAGGCAGGCTTTCCCTTGTACTAGGTAGCTAGGCAGAATCATCAGATAAACATGCTTTGTCATCCAGCTGGAAAGCGGGACACTGATGGGAAAGTTCACATTCTCCCGCTTTGCAAGCGACTTGCTTTTGGCTTCAAAGCTGCCTGAACAGCACTAGCGGCCCACCTTCTCTTCACTGCGGGATTGTCGCTGTGGGCCAAGGCTGCGTTCTCTCAATGCCAAAAGTGTGCTGCCAAGTCCCTTCTAGAAACTCATCCTACTGCACTCCAAATTCAGCTCCGGCCAATGAAAGCTGCCCTAAGGCCACAAGGGAAGTTCCAGGGTTTCATAGCAGCAGAGCTGGGTGTGCATTGGTATCCACGAAGCCATCCTCTGAAATGGAGCGCCTTAACTCTGCTATGCCCCTGGGGACACATAGGACAGTCGATCGTGCACCCGTTTCGCATGATGACCGCTGTGTGCCCGAAGAGCGTCCTCTGGCTTCTGAGGAACCCTCGGCGAAATAGGCCCCTGGGGAGCACTCTTCCCATTCACAGCAAGGGAAAAGTACTGCTTTCTGGGTTGCCAAGGAAGAGAGTCCCAGTCGTCAAAGAGCCTCGCGAAAGCAGTGCTGGGCAGACTCTGTTTGCAAGTCGACTGGCCTCAGTGACTGAAAGAGAACGCCCCCGCCGATACACGGTGTGCTGACGATTCAGGCCGGGGCTCAGGACAGCACTCTCACAGAAGCGAAAGCTAAGCTCTGCGTCCAGCCTGAAGACCAGTACACTCTTCACACTTAACTCTGTCGGGATGTGCAAGAGCCATGGTCACCGAGGCCTACCTAAGGTACTGAAGTACTTCCCCAGTTCAGCCTAGGCAGAGGCCCCTGTTGCCAAAGGATCTCCATGGAAGGGCCCTGTGGGTTCCGTGTGTTTCCTTGAGGTAGTCAGAAACGACTGAGGGTAACTACATGAGCTCATGTTTGAAACCAGGCTACCCTGGCAAAACCTTATTTTCCTCCGTGGGAGGCGAGACTGTTGCGGTTTGAAAGCTGCCTGAAAAACACTCCTGCTGCCCATCTTCTCTTGGCTGCCTGAAGGCGTCACGAAAGTACTATGAGTGTACTCGTATGAGGCATGCTGGTCTCAGTGCCTTGCTGGGAGCTCCTCCAGGAGCACTCGGGAACTTACCAGCCAAAGAAATGGCACCCCAGGCCTCAGGTGCAAGTCCAGGTTTCTCCCATCGTAAGCTTCGGTGCGCCATAGTAGCGAAGAAGCATGTGTTAAAGGAATGCTTCAACTCTGTTACGTATTTCACGACTCGTTGTGCACTCACGTTCGTTGTCACATCTGTGAAAGGGTACTGTATGCCGTCCAACTCTTCTGTTGCGTTTGAGCCAACAGAAGCAAATGGGTTCGTTTGGTTTAACGCTGCGAAGGTGCCGCGGTAATGGCAAAGCTCTGCCCGGATCGCTCGACAGCTCTCGTTTGTACAGCATTCAAAAGGCCTCAGGACCGCCGTTCTAAGCAGCCTGACATTCCACGCTGGTGTGCCCCAAGGAGGAATTTGGGGTCTGAGAAACGCCACTGTGCCTCACAAATGAAACCTGTGAACTCCCAAAGGACGTCTCCCTACGGCCGTCGGAAGCTAGATGTTGAGTTCCAGCCTGAAAACAACGGACAGCTTTCCCTGTGACAATGCTGGACTTCCGGGACCATCCAGATTCACCAAGGCCTAACTTTTGCACGGCGGGGGAATGCTCTTGTGCATGTACGGCACTCCCCACGTGAAAACCTTTCTTAGCAGATGGAGGCAGGCTTTCCCTTGTACTAGGTAGCTAGGCAGAATCATCAGATAAACATGCTTTGTCATCCAGCTGGAAAGCGGGACACTGATGGGAAAGTTCACATTCTCCCGCTTTGCAAGCGACTTGCTTTTGGCTTCAAAGCTGCCTGAACAGCACTAGCGGCCCACCTTCTCTTCACTGCGGGATTGTCGCTGTGGGCCAAGGCTGCGTTCTCTCAATGCCAAAAGTGTGCTGCCAAGTCCCTTCTAGAAACTCATCCTACTGCACTCCAAATTCAGCTCCGGCCAATGAAAGCTGCCCTAAGGCCACAAGGGAAGTTCCAGGGTTTCATAGCAGCAGAGCTGGGTGTGCATTGGTATCCACGAAGCCATCCTCTGAAATGGAGCGCCTTAACTCTGCTATGCCCCTGGGGACACATAGGACAGTCGATCGTGCACCCGTTTCGCATGATGACCGCTGTGTGCCCGAAGAGCGTCCTCTGGCTTCTGAGGAACCCTCGGCGAAATAGGCCCCTGGGGAGCACTCTTCCCATTCACAGCAAGGGAAAAGTACTGCTTTCTGGGTTGCCAAGGAAGAGTGTCCCAGTCGTCAAAGAGCCTCGCGAAAGCAGTGCTGGGCAGACTCTGTTTGCAAGTCGACTGGCCTCAGTGACTGAAAGAGAACGCCCCCGCCGATACACGGTGTGCTGACGATTCAGGCCGGGGCTCAGGACAGCACTCTCACAGAAGCGAAAGCTAAGCTCTGCGTCCAGCCTGAAGACCAGTACACTCTTCACACTTAACTCTGTCGGGATGTGCAAGAGCCATGGTCACCGAGGCCTACCTAAGGTACTGAAGTACTTCCCCAGTTCAGCCTAGGCAGAGGCCCCTGTTGCCAAAGGATCTCCATGGAAGGGCCCTGTGGGTTCCGTGTGTTTCCTTGAGGTAGTCAGAAACGACTGAGGGTAACTACATGAGCTCATGTTTGAAACCAGGCTACCCTGGCAAAACCTTATTTTCCTCCGTGGGAGGCGAGACTGTTGCGGTTTGAAAGCTGCCTGAAAAACACTCCTGCTGCCCATCTTCTCTTGGCTGCCTGAAGGCGTCACGAAAGTACTATGAGTGTACTCGTATGAGGCATGCTGGTCTCAGTGCCTTGCTGGGAGCTCCTCCAGGAGCACTCGGGAACTTACCAGCCAAAGAAATGGCACCCCAGGCCTCAGGTGCAAGTCCAGGTTTCTCCCATCGTAAGCTTCGGTGCGCCATAGTAGCGAAGAAGCATGTGTTAAAGGAATGCTTCAACTCTGTTACGTATTTCACGACTCGTTGTGCACTCACGTTCGTTGTCACATCTGTGAAAGGGTACTGTATGCCGTCCAACTCTTCTGTTGCGTTTGAGCCAACAGAAGCAAATGGGTTCGTTTGGTTTAACGCTGCGAAGGTGCCGCGGTAATGGCAAAGCTCTGCCCGGATCGCTCGACAGCTCTCGTTTGTACAGCATTCAAACGGCCTCAGGACCGCCGTTCTAAGCAGCCTGACATTCCACGCTGGTGTGCCCCAAGGAGGAATTTGGGGTCTGAGAAACGCCACTGTGCCTCACAAATGAAACCTGTGAACTCCCAAAGGACGTCTCCCTACGGCCGTCGGAAGCTAGATGTTGAGTTCCAGCCTGAAAACAACGGACAGCTTTCCCTGTGACAATGCTGGACTTCCGGGACCATCCAGATTCACCAAGGCCTAACTTTTGCACGGCGGGGGAATGCTCTTGTGCATGTACGGCACTCCCCACGTGAAAACCTTTCTTAGCAGATGGAGGCAGGCTTTCCCTTGTACTAGGTAGCTAGGCAGAATCATCAGATAAACATGCTTTGTCATCCAGCTGGAAAGCGGGACACTGATGGGAAAGTTCACATTCTCCCGCTTTGCAAGCGACTTGCTTTTGGCTTCAAAGCTGCCTGAACAGCACTAGCGGCCCACCTTCTCTTCACTGCGGGATTGTCGCTGTGGGCCAAGGCTGCGTTCTCTCAATGCCAAAAGTGTGCTGCCAAGTCCCTTCTAGAAACTCATCCTACTGCACTCCAAATTCAGCTCCGGCCAATGAAAGCTGCCCTAAGGCCACAAGGGAAGTTCCAGGGTTTCATAGCAGCAGAGCTGGGTGTGCATTGGTATCCACGAAGCCATCCTCTGAAATGGAGCGCCTTAACTCTGCTATGCCCCTGGGGACACATAGGACAGTCGATCGTGCACCCGTTTCGCATGATGACCGCTGTGTGCCCGAAGAGCGTCCTCTGGCTTCTGAGGAACCCTCGGCGAAATAGGCCCCTGGGGAGCACTCTTCCCATTCACAGCAAGGGAAAAGTACTGCTTTCTGGGTTGCCAAGGAAGAGAGTCCCAGTCGTCAAAGAGCCTCGCGAAAGCAGTGCTGGGCAGACTCTGTTTGCAAGTCGACTGGCCTCAGTGACTGAAAGAGAACGCCCGCGCCGATACACGGTGTGCTGACGATTCAGGCCGGGGCTCAGGACAGCACTCTCACAGAAGCGAAAGCTAAGCTCTGCGTCCAGCCTGAAGACCAGTACACTCTTCACACTTAACTCTGTCGGGATGTGCAAGAGCCATGGTCACCGAGGCCTACCTAAGGTACTGAAGTACTTCCCCAGTTCAGCCTAGGCAGAGGCCCCTGTTGCCAAAGGATCTCCATGGAAGGGCCCTGTGGGTTCCGTGTGTTTCCTTGAGGTAGTCAGAAACGACTGAGGGTAACTACATGAGCTCATGTTTGAAACCAGGCTACCCTGGCAAAACCTTATTTTCCTCCGTGGGAGGCGAGACTGTTGCGGTTTGAAAGCTGCCTGAAAAACACTCCTGCTGCCCATCTTCTCTTGGCTGCCTGAAGGCGTCACGAAAGTACTATGAGTGTACTCGTATGAGGCATGCTGGTCTCAGTGCCTTGCTGGGAGCTCCTCCAGGAGCACTCGGGAACTTACCAGCCAAAGAAATGGCACCCCAGGCCTCAGGTGCAAGTCCAGGTTTCTCCCATCGTAAGCTTCGGTGCGCCATAGTAGCGAAGAAGCATGTGTTAAAGGAATGCTTCAACTCTGTTACGTATTTCACGACTCGTTGTGCACTCACGTTCGTTGTCACATCTGTGAAAGGGTACTGTATGCCGTCCAACTCTTCTGTTGCGTTTGAGCCAACAGAAGCAAATGGGTTCGTTTGGTTTAACGCTGCGAAGGTGCCGCGGTAATGGCAAAGCTCTGCCCGGATCGCTCGACAGCTCTCGTTTGTACAGCATTCAAAAGGCCTCAGGACCGCCGTTCTAAGCAGCCTGACATTCCACGCTGGTGTGCCCCAAGGAGGAATTTGGGGTCTGAGAAACGCCACTGTGCCTCACAAATGAAACCTGTGAACTCCCAAAGGACGTCTCCCTACGGCCGTCGGAAGCTAGATGTTGAGTTCCAGCCTGAAAACAACGGACAGCTTTCCCTGTGACAATGCTGGACTTCCGGGACCATCCAGATTCACCAAGGCCTAACTTTTGCACGGCGGGGGAATGCTCTTGTGCATGTACGGCACTCCCCACGTGAAAACCTTTCTTAGCAGATGGAGGCAGGCTTTCCCTTGTACTAGGTAGCTAGGCAGAATCATCAGATAAACATGCTTTGTCATCCAGCTGGAAAGCGGGACACTGATGGGAAAGTTCACATTCTCCCGCTTTGCAAGCGACTTGCTTTTGGCTTCAAAGCTGCCTGAACAGCACTAGCGGCCCACCTTCTCTTCACTGCGGGATTGTCGCTGTGGGCCAAGGCTGCGTTCTCTCAATGCCAAAAGTGTGCTGCCAAGTCCCTTCTAGAAACTCATCCTACTGCACTCCAAATTCAGCTCCGGCCAATGAAAGCTGCCCTAAGGCCACAAGGGAAGTTCCAGGGTTTCATAGCAGCAGAGCTGGGTGTGCATTGGTATCCACGAAGCCATCCTCTGAAATGGAGCGCCTTAACTCTGCTATGCCCCTGGGGACACATAGGACAGTCGATCGTGCACCCGTTTCGCATGATGACCGCTGTGTGCCCGAAGAGCGTCCTCTGGCTTCTGAGGAACCCTCGGCGAAATAGGCCCCTGGGGAGCACTCTTCCCATTCACAGCAAGGGAAAAGTACTGCTTTCTGGGTTGCCAAGGAAGAGAGTCCCAGTCGTCAAAGAGCCTCGCGAAAGCAGTGCTGGGCAGACTCTGTTTGCAAGTCGACTGGCCTCAGTGACTGAAAGAGAACGCCCCCGCCGATACACGGTGTGCTGACGATTCAGGCCGGGGCTCAGGACAGCACTCTCACAGAAGCGAAAGCTAAGCTCTGCGTCCAGCCTGAAGACCAGTACACTCTTCACACTTAACTCTGTCGGGATGTGCAAGAGCCATGGTCACCGAGGCCTACCTAAGGTACTGAAGTACTTCCCCAGTTCAGCCTAGGCAGAGGCCCCTGTTGCCAAAGGATCTCCATGGAAGGGCCCTGTGGGTTCCGTGTGTTTCCTTGAGGTAGTCAGAAACGACTGAGGGTAACTACATGAGCTCATGTTTGAAACCAGGCTACCCTGGCAAAACCTTATTTTCCTCCGTGGGAGGCGAGACTGTTGCGGTTTGAAAGCTGCCTGAAAAACACTCCTGCTGCCCATCTTCTCTTGGCTGCCTGAAGGCGTCACGAAAGTACTATGAGTGTACTCGTATGAGGCATGCTGGTCTCAGTGCCTTGCTGGGAGCTCCTCCAGGAGCACTCGGGAACTTACCAGCCAAAGAAATGGCACCCCAGGCCTCAGGTGCAAGTCCAGGTTTCTCCCATCGTAAGCTTCGGTGCGCCATAGTAGCGAAGAAGCATGTGTTAAAGGAATGCTTCAACTCTGTTACGTATTTCACGACTCGTTGTGCACTCACGTTCGTTGTCACATCTGTGAAAGGGTACTGTATGCCGTCCAACTCTTCTGTTGCGTTTGAGCCAACAGAAGCAAATGGGTTCGTTTGGTTTAACGCTGCGAAGGTGCCGCGGTAATGGCAAAGCTCTGCCCGGATCGCTCGACAGCTCTCGTTTGTACAGCATTCAAACGGCCTCAGGACCGCCGTTCTAAGCAGCCTGACATTCCACGCTGGTGTGCCCCAAGGAGGAATTTGGGGTCTGAGAAACGCCACTGTGCCTCACAAATGAAACCTGTGAACTCCCAAAGGACGTCTCCCTACGGCCGTCGGAAGCTAGATGTTGAGTTCCAGCCTGAAAACAACGGACAGCTTTCCCTGTGACAATGCTGGACTTCCGGGACCATCCAGATTCACCAAGGCCTAACTTTTGCACGGCGGGGGAATGCTCTTGTGCATGTACGGCACTCCCCACGTGAAAACCTTTCTTAGCAGATGGAGGCAGGCTTTCCCTTGTACTAGGTAGCTACGCAGAATCATCAGATAAACATGCTTTGTCATCCAGCTGGAAAGCGGGACACTGATGGGAAAGTTCACATTCTCCCGCTTTGCAAGCGACTTGCTTTTGGCTTCAAAGCTGCCTGAACAGCACTAGCGGCCCACCTTCTCTTCACTGCGGGATTGTCGCTGTGGGCCAAGGCTGCGTTCTCTCAATGCCAAAAGTGTGCTGCCAAGTCCCTTCTAGAAACTCATCCTACTGCACTCCAAATTCAGCTCCGGCCAATGAAAGCTGCCCTAAGGCCACAAGGGAAGTTCCAGGGTTTCACAGCAGCAGAGCTGGGTGTGCATTGGTATCCACGAAGCCATCCTCTGAAATGGAGCGCCTTAACTCTGCTATGCCCCTGGGGACACATAGGACAGTCGATCGTGCACCCGTTTCGCATGATGACCGCTGTGTGCCCGAAGAGCGTCCTCTGGCTTCTGAGGAACCCTCGGCGAAATAGGCCCCTGGGGAGCACTCTTCCCATTCACAGCAAGGGAAAAGTACTGCTTTCTGGGTTGCCAAGGAAGAGAGTCCCAGTCGTCAAAGAGCCTCGCGAAAGCAGTGCTGGGCAGACTCTGTTTGCAAGTCGACTGGCCTCAGTGACTGAAAGAGAACGCCCCCGCCGATACACGGTGTGCTGACGATTCAGGCCGGGGCTCAGGACAGCACTCTCACAGAAGCGAAAGCTAAGCTCTGCGTCCAGCCTGAAGACCAGTACACTCTTCACACTTAACTCTGTCGGGATGTGCAAGAGCCATGGTCACCGAGGCCTACCTAAGGTACTGAAGTACTTCCCCAGTTCAGCCTAGGCAGAGGCCCCTGTTGCCAAAGGATCTCCATGGAAGGGCCCTGTGGGTTCCGTGTGTTTCCTTGAGGTAGTCAGAAACGACTGAGGGTAACTACATGAGCTCATGTTTGAAACCAGGCTACCCTGGCAAAACCTTATTTTCCTCCGTGGGAGGCGAGACTGTTGCGGTTTGAAAGCTGCCTGAAAAACACTCCTGCTGCCCATCTTCTCTTGGCTGCCTGAAGGCGTCACGAAAGTACTATGAGTGTACTCGTATGAGGCATGCTGGTCTCAGTGCCTTGCTGGGAGCTCCTCCAGGAGCACTCGGGAACTTACCAGCCAAAGAAATGGCACCCCAGGCCTCAGGTGCAAGTCCAGGTTTCTCCCATCGTAAGCTTCGGTGCGCCATAGTAGCGAAGAAGCATGTGTTAAAGGAATGCTTCAACTCTGTTACGTATTTCACGACTCGTTGTGCACTCACGTTCGTTGTCACATCTGTGAAAGGGTACTGTATGCCGTCCAACTCTTCTGTTGCGTTTGAGCCAACAGAAGCAAATGGGTTCGTTTGGTTTAACGCTGCGAAGGTGCCGCGGTAATGGCAAAGCTCTGCCCGGATCGCTCGACAGCTCTCGTTTGTACAGCATTCAAACGGCCTCAGGACCGCCGTTCTAAGCAGCCTGACATTCCACGCTGGTGTGCCCCAAGGAGGAATTTGGGGTCTGAGAAACGCCACTGTGCCTCACAAATGAAACCTGTGAACTCCCAAAGGACGTCTCCCTACGGCCGTCGGAAGCTAGATGTTGAGTTCCAGCCTGAAAACAACGGACAGCTTTCCCTGTGACAATGCTGGACTTCCGGGACCATCCAGATTCACCAAGGCCTAACTTTTGCACGGCGGGGGAATGCTCTTGTGCATGTACGGCACTCCCCACGTGAAAACCTTTCTTAGCAGATGGAGGCAGGCTTTCCCTTGTACTAGGTAGCTAGGCAGAATCATCAGATAAACATGCTTTGTCATCCAGCTGGAAAGCGGGACACTGATGGGAAAGTTCACATTCTCCCGCTTTGCAAGCGACTTGCTTTTGGCTTCAAAGCTGCCTGAACAGCACTAGCGGCCCACCTTCTCTTCACTGCGGGATTGTCGCTGTGGGCCAAGGCTGCGTTCTCTCAATGCCAAAAGTGTGCTGCCAAGTCCCTTCTAGAAACTCATCCTACTGCACTCCAAATTCAGCTCCGGCCAATGAAAGCTGCCCTAAGGCCACAAGGGAAGTTCCAGGGTTTCACAGCAGCAGAGCTGGGTGTGCATTGGTATCCACGAAGCCATCCTCTGAAATGGAGCGCCTTAACTCTGCTATGCCCCTGGGGACACATAGGACAGTCGATCGTGCACCCGTTTCGCATGATGACCGCTGTGTGCCCGAAGAGCGTCCTCTGGCTTCTGAGGAACCCTCGGCGAAATAGGCCCCTGGGGAGCACTCTTCCCATTCACAGCAAGGGAAAAGTACTGCTTTCTGGGTTGCCAAGGAAGAGTGTCCCAGTCGTCAAAGAGCCTCGCGAAAGCAGTGCTGGGCAGACTCTGTTTGCAAGTCGACTGGCCTCAGTGACTGAAAGAGAACGCCCCCGCCGATACACGGTGTGCTGACGATTCAGGCCGGGGCTCAGGACAGCACTCTCACAGAAGCGAAAGCTAAGCTCTGCGTCCAGCCTGAAGACCAGTACACTCTTCACACTTAACTCTGTCGGGATGTGCAAGAGCCATGGTCACCGAGGCCTACCTAAGGTACTGAAGTACTTCCCCAGTTCAGCCTAGGCAGAGGCCCCTGTTGCCAAAGGATCTCCATGGAAGGGCCCTGTGGGTTCCGTGTGTTTCCTTGAGGTAGTCAGAAACGACTGAGGGTAACTACATGAGCTCATGTTTGAAACCAGGCTACCCTGGCAAAACCTTATTTTCCTCCGTGGGAGGCGAGACTGTTGCGGTTTGAAAGCTGCCTGAAAAACACTCCTGCTGCCCATCTTCTCTTGGCTGCCTGAAGGCGTCACGAAAGTACTATGAGTGTACTCGTATGAGGCATGCTGGTCTCAGTGCCTTGCTGGGAGCTCCTCCAGGAGCACTCGGGAACTTACCAGCCAAAGAAATGGCACCCCAGGCCTCAGGTGCAAGTCCAGGTTTCTCCCATCGTAAGCTTCGGTGCGCCATAGTAGCGAAGAAGCATGTGTTAAAGGAATGCTTCAACTCTGTTACGTATTTCACGACTCGTTGTGCACTCACGTTCGTTGTCACATCTGTGAAAGGGTACTGTATGCCGTCCAACTCTTCTGTTGCGTTTGAGCCAACAGAAGCAAATGGGTTCGTTTGGTTTAACGCTGCGAAGGTGCCGCGGTAATGGCAAAGCTCTGCCCGGATCGCTCGACAGCTCTCGTTTGTACAGCATTCAAACGGCCTCAGGACCGCCGTTCTAAGCAGCCTGACATTCCACGCTGGTGTGCCCCAAGGAGGAATTTGGGGTCTGAGAAACGCCACTGTGCCTCACAAATGAAACCTGTGAACTCCCAAAGGACGTCTCCCTACGGCCGTCGGAAGCTAGATGTTGAGTTCCAGCCTGAAAACAACGGACAGCTTTCCCTGTGACAATGCTGGACTTCCGGGACCATCCAGATTCACCAAGGCCTAACTTTTGCACGGCGGGGGAATGCTCTTGTGCATGTACGGCACTCCCCACGTGAAAACCTTTCTTAGCAGATGGAGGCAGGCTTTCCCTTGTACTAGGTAGCTAGGCAGAATCATCAGATAAACATGCTTTGTCATCCAGCTGGAAAGCGGGACACTGATGGGAAAGTTCACATTCTCCCGCTTTGCAAGCGACTTGCTTTTGGCTTCAAAGCTGCCTGAACAGCACTAGCGGCCCACCTTCTCTTCACTGCGGGATTGTCGCTGTGGGCCAAGGCTGCGTTCTCTCAATGCCAAAAGTGTGCTGCCAAGTCCCTTCTAGAAACTCATCCTACTGCACTCCAAATTCAGCTCCGGCCAATGAAAGCTGCCCTAAGGCCACAAGGGAAGTTCCAGGGTTTCACAGCAGCAGAGCTGGGTGTGCATTGGTATCCACGAAGCCATCCTCTGAAATGGAGCGCCTTAACTCTGCTATGCCCCTGGGGACACATAGGACAGTCGATCGTGCACCCGTTTCGCATGATGACCGCTGTGTGCCCGAAGAGCGTCCTCTGGCTTCTGAGGAACCCTCGGCGAAATAGGCCCCTGGGGAGCACTCTTCCCATTCACAGCAAGGGAAAAGTACTGCTTTCTGGGTTGCCAAGGAAGAGTGTCCCAGTCGTCAAAGAGCCTCGCGAAAGCAGTGCTGGGCAGACTCTGTTTGCAAGTCGACTGGCCTCAGTGACTGAAAGAGAACGCCCCCGCCGATACACGGTGTGCTGACGATTCAGGCCGGGGCTCAGGACAGCACTCTCACAGAAGCGAAAGCTAAGCTCTGCGTCCAGCCTGAAGACCAGTACACTCTTCACACTTAACTCTGTCGGGATGTGCAAGAGCCATGGTCACCGAGGCCTACCTAAGGTACTGAAGTACTTCCCCAGTTCAGCCTAGGCAGAGGCCCCTGTTGCCAAAGGATCTCCATGGAAGGGCCCTGTGGGTTCCGTGTGTTTCCTTGAGGTAGTCAGAAACGACTGAGGGTAACTACATGAGCTCATGTTTGAAACCAGGCTACCCTGGCAAAACCTTATTTTCCTCCGTGGGAGGCGAGACTGTTGCGGTTTGAAAGCTGCCTGAAAAACACTCCTGCTGCCCATCTTCTCTTGGCTGCCTGAAGGCGTCACGAAAGTACTATGAGTGTACTCGTATGAGGCATGCTGGTCTCAGTGCCTTGCTGGGAGCTCCTCCAGGAGCACTCGGGAACTTACCAGCCAAAGAAATGGCACCCCAGGCCTCAGGTGCAAGTCCAGGTTTCTCCCATCGTAAGCTTCGGTGCGCCATAGTAGCGAAGAAGCATGTGTTAAAGGAATGCTTCAACTCTGTTACGTATTTCACGACTCGTTGTGCACTCACGTTCGTTGTCACATCTGTGAAAGGGTACTGTATGCCGTCCAACTCTTCTGTTGCGTTTGAGCCAACAGAAGCAAATGGGTTCGTTTGGTTTAACGCTGCGAAGGTGCCGCGGTAATGGCAAAGCTCTGCCCGGATCGCTCGACAGCTCTCGTTTGTACAGCATTCAAACGGCCTCAGGACCGCCGTTCTAAGCAGCCTGACATTCCACGCTGGTGTGCCCCAAGGAGGAATTTGGGGTCTGAGAAACGCCACTGTGCCTCACAAATGAAACCTGTGAACTCCCAAAGGACGTCTCCCTACGGCCGTCGGAAGCTAGATGTTGAGTTCCAGCCTGAAAACAACGGACAGCTTTCCCTGTGACAATGCTGGACTTCCGGGACCATCCAGATTCACCAAGGCCTAACTTTTGCACGGCGGGGGAATGCTCTTGTGCATGTACGGCACTCCCCACGTGAAAACCTTTCTTAGCAGATGGAGGCAGGCTTTCCCTTGTACTAGGTAGCTAGGCAGAATCATCAGATAAACATGCTTTGTCATCCAGCTGGAAAGCGGGACACTGATGGGAAAGTTCACATTCTCCCGCTTTGCAAGCGACTTGCTTTTGGCTTCAAAGCTGCCTGAACAGCACTAGCGGCCCACCTTCTCTTCACTGCGGGATTGTCGCTGTGGGCCAAGGCTGCGTTCTCTCAATGCCAAAAGTGTGCTGCCAAGTCCCTTCTAGAAACTCATCCTACTGCACTCCAAATTCAGCTCCGGCCAATGAAAGCTGCCCTAAGGCCACAAGGGAAGTTCCAGGGTTTCACAGCAGCAGAGCTGGGTGTGCATTGGTATCCACGAAGCCATCCTCTGAAACGGAGCGCCTTAACTCTGCTATGCCCCTGGGGACACATAGGACAGTCGATCGTGCACCCGTTTCGCATGATGACCGCTGTGTGCCCGAAGAGCGTCCTCTGGCTTCTGAGGAACCCTCGGCGAAATAGGCCCCTGGGGAGCACTCTTCCCATTCACAGCAAGGGAAAAGTACTGCTTTCTGGGTTGCCAAGGAAGAGTGTCCCAGTCGTCAAAGAGCCTCGCGAAAGCAGTGCTGGGCAGACTCTGTTTGCAAGTCGACTGGCCTCAGTGACTGAAAGAGAACGCCCCCGCCGATACACGGTGTGCTGACGATTCAGGCCGGGGCTCAGGACAGCACTCTCACAGAAGCGAAAGCTAAGCTCTGCGTCCAGCCTGAAGACCAGTACACTCTTCACACTTAACTCTGTCGGGATGTGCAAGAGCCATGGTCACCGAGGCCTACCTAAGGTACTGAAGTACTTCCCCAGTTCAGCCTAGGCAGAGGCCCCTGTTGCCAAAGGATCTCCATGGAAGGGCCCTGTGGGTTCCGTGTGTTTCCTTGAGGTAGTCAGAAACGACTGAGGGTAACTACATGAGCTCATGTTTGAAACCAGGCTACCCTGGCAAAACCTTATTTTCCTCCGTGGGAGGCGAGACTGTTGCGGTTTGAAAGCTGCCTGAAAAACACTCCTGCTGCCCATCTTCTCTTGGCTGCCTGAAGGCGTCACGAAAGTACTATGAGTGTACTCGTATGAGGCATGCTGGTCTCAGTGCCTTGCTGGGAGCTCCTCCAGGAGCACTCGGGAACTTACCAGCCAAAGAAATGGCACCCCAGGCCTCAGGTGCAAGTCCAGGTTTCTCCCATCGTAAGCTTCGGTGCGCCATAGTAGCGAAGAAGCATGTGTTAAAGGAATGCTTCAACTCTGTTACGTATTTCACGACTCGTTGTGCACTCACGTTCGTTGTCACATCTGTGAAAGGGTACTGTATGCCGTCCAACTCTTCTGTTGCGTTTGAGCCAACAGAAGCAAATGGGTTCGTTTGGTTTAACGCTGCGAAGGTGCCGCGGTAATGGCAAAGCTCTGCCCGGATCGCTCGACAGCTCTCGTTTGTACAGCATTCAAACGGCCTCAGGACCGCCGTTCTAAGCAGCCTGACATTCCACGCTGGTGTGCCCCAAGGAGGAATTTGGGGTCTGAGAAACGCCACTGTGCCTCACAAATGAAACCTGTGAACTCCCAAAGGACGTCTCCCTACGGCCGTCGGAAGCTAGATGTTGAGTTCCAGCCTGAAAACAACGGACAGCTTTCCCTGTGACAATGCTGGACTTCCGGGACCATCCAGATTCACCAAGGCCTAACTTTTGCACGGCGGGGGAATGCTCTTGTGCATGTACGGCACTCCCCACGTGAAAACCTTTCTTAGCAGATGGAGGCAGGCTTTCCCTTGTACTAGGTAGCTAGGCAGAATCATCAGATAAACATGCTTTGTCATCGAGCTGGAAAGCGGGACACTGATGGGAAAGTTCACATTCTCCCGCTTTGCAAGCGACTTGCTTTTGGCTTCAAAGCTGCCTGAACAGCACTAGCGGCCCACCTTCTCTTCACTGCGGGATTGTCGCTGTGGGCCAAGGCTGCGTTCTCTCAATGCCAAAAGTGTGCTGCCAAGTCCCTTCTAGAAACTCATCCTACTGCACTCCAAATTCAGCTCCGGCCAATGAAAGCTGCCCTAAGGCCACAAGGGAAGTTCCAGGGTTTCACAGCAGCAGAGCTGGGTGTGCATTGGTATCCACGAAGCCATCCTCTGAAATGGAGCGCCTTAACTCTGCTATGCCCCTGGGGACACATAGGACAGTCGATCGTGCACCCGTTTCGCATGATGACCGCTGTGTGCCCGAAGAGCGTCCTCTGGCTTCTGAGGAACCCTCGGCGAAATAGGCCCCTGGGGAGCACTCTTCCCATTCACAGCAAGGGAAAAGTACTGCTTTCTGGGTTGCCAAGGAAGAGTGTCCCAGTCGTCAAAGAGCCTCGCGAAAGCAGTGCTGGGCAGACTCTGTTTGCAAGTCGACTGGCCTCAGTGACTGAAAGAGAACGCCCCCGCCGATACACGGTGTGCTGACGATTCAGGCCGGGGCTCAGGACAGCACTCTCACAGAAGCGAAAGCTAAGCTCTGCGTCCAGCCTGAAGACCAGTACACTCTTCACACTTAACTCTGTCGGGATGTGCAAGAGCCATGGTCACCGAGGCCTACCTAAGGTACTGAAGTACTTCCCCAGTTCAGCCTAGGCAGAGGCCCCTGTTGCCAAAGGATCTCCATGGAAGGGCCCTGTGGGTTCCGTGTGTTTCCTTGAGGTAGTCAGAAACGACTGAGGGTAACTACATGAGCTCATGTTTGAAACCAGGCTACCCTGGCAAAACCTTATTTTCCTCCGTGGGAGGCGAGACTGTTGCGGTTTGAAAGCTGCCTGAAAAACACTCCTGCTGCCCATCTTCTCTTGGCTGCCTGAAGGCGTCACGAAAGTACTATGAGTGTACTCGTATGAGGCATGCTGGTCTCAGTGCCTTGCTGGGAGCTCCTCCAGGAGCACTCGGGAACTTACCAGCCAAAGAAATGGCACCCCAGGCCTCAGGTGCAAGTCCAGGTTTCTCCCATCGTAAGCTTCGGTGCGCCATAGTAGCGAAGAAGCATGTGTTAAAGGAATGCTTCAACTCTGTTACGTATTTCACGACTCGTTGTGCACTCACGTTCGTTGTCACATCTGTGAAAGGGTACTGTATGCCGTCCAACTCTTCTGTTGCGTTTGAGCCAACAGAAGCAAATGGGTTCGTTTGGTTTAACGCTGCGAAGGTGCCGCGGTAATGGCAAAGCTCTGCCCGGATCGCTCGACAGCTCTCGTTTGTACAGCATTCAAACGGCCTCAGGACCGCCGTTCTAAGCAGCCTGACATTCCACGCTGGTGTGCCCCAAGGAGGAATTTGGGGTCTGAGAAACGCCACTGTGCCTCACAAATGAAACCTGTGAACTCCCAAAGGACGTCTCCCTACGGCCGTCGGAAGCTAGATGTTGAGTTCCAGCCTGAAAACAACGGACAGCTTTCCCTGTGACAATGCTGGACTTCCGGGACCATCCAGATTCACCAAGGCCTAACTTTTGCACGGCGGGGGAATGCTCTTGTGCATGTACGGCACTCCCCACGTGAAAACCTTTCTTAGCAGATGGAGGCAGGCTTTCCCTTGTACTAGGTAGCTAGGCAGAATCATCAGATAAACATGCTTTGTCATCGAGCTGGAAAGCGGGACACTGATGGGAAAGTTCACATTCTCCCGCTTTGCAAGCGACTTGCTTTTGGCTTCAAAGCTGCCTGAACAGCACTAGCGGCCCACCTTCTCTTCACTGCGGGATTGTCGCTGTGGGCCAAGGCTGCGTTCTCTCAATGCCAAAAGTGTGCTGCCAAGTCCCTTCTAGAAACTCATCCTACTGCACTCCAAATTCAGCTCCGGCCAATGAAAGCTGCCCTAAGGCCACAAGGGAAGTTCCAGGGTTTCACAGCAGCAGAGCTGGGTGTGCATTGGTATCCACGAAGCCATCCTCTGAAATGGAGCGCCTTAACTCTGCTATGCCCCTGGGGACACATAGGACAGTCGATCGTGCACCCGTTTCGCATGATGACCGCTGTGTGCCCGAAGAGCGTCCTCTGGCTTCTGAGGAACCCTCGGCGAAATAGGCCCCTGGGGAGCACTCTTCCCATTCACAGCAAGGGAAAAGTACTGCTTTCTGGGTTGCCAAGGAAGAGTGTCCCAGTCGTCAAAGAGCCTCGCGAAAGCAGTGCTGGGCAGACTCTGTTTGCAAGTCGACTGGCCTCAGTGACTGAAAGAGAACGCCCCCGCCGATACACGGTGTGCTGACGATTCAGGCCGGGGCTCAGGACAGCACTCTCACAGAAGCGAAAGCTAAGCTCTGCGTCCAGCCTGAAGACCAGTACACTCTTCACACTTAACTCTGTCGGGATGTGCAAGAGCCATGGTCACCGAGGCCTACCTAAGGTACTGAAGTACTTCCCCAGTTCAGCCTAGGCAGAGGCCCCTGTTGCCAAAGGATCTCCATGGAAGGGCCCTGTGGGTTCCGTGTGTTTCCTTGAGGTAGTCAGAAACGACTGAGGGTAACTACATGAGCTCATGTTTGAAACCAGGCTACCCTGGCAAAACCTTATTTTCCTCCGTGGGAGGCGAGACTGTTGCGGTTTGAAAGCTGCCTGAAAAACACTCCTGCTGCCCATCTTCTCTTGGCTGCCTGAAGGCGTCACGAAAGTACTATGAGTGTACTCGTATGAGGCATGCTGGTCTCAGTGCCTTGCTGGGAGCTCCTCCAGGAGCACTCGGGAACTTACCAGCCAAAGAAATGGCACCCCAGGCCTCAGGTGCAAGTCCAGGTTTCTCCCATCGTAAGCTTCGGTGCGCCATAGTAGCGAAGAAGCATGTGTTAAAGGAATGCTTCAACTCTGTTACGTATTTCACGACTCGTTGTGCACTCACGTTCGTTGTCACATCTGTGAAAGGGTACTGTATGCCGTCCAACTCTTCTGTTGCGTTTGAGCCAACAGAAGCAAATGGGTTCGTTTGGTTTAACGCTGCGAAGGTGCCGCGGTAATGGCAAAGCTCTGCCCGGATCGCTCGACAGCTCTCGTTTGTACAGCATTCAAACGGCCTCAGGACCGCCGTTCTAAGCAGCCTGACATTCCACGCTGGTGTGCCCCAAGGAGGAATTTGGGGTCTGAGAAACGCCACTGTGCCTCACAAATGAAACCTGTGAACTCCCAAAGGACGTCTCCCTACGGCCGTCGGAAGCTAGATGTTGAGTTCCAGCCTGAAAACAACGGACAGCTTTCCCTGTGACAATGCTGGACTTCCGGGACCATCCAGATTCACCAAGGCCTAACTTTTGCACGGCGGGGGAATGCTCTTGTGCATGTACGGCACTCCCCACGTGAAAACCTTTCTTAGCAGATGGAGGCAGGCTTTCCCTTGTACTAGGTAGCTAGGCAGAATCATCAGATAAACATGCTTTGTCATCGAGCTGGAAAGCGGGACACTGATGGGAAAGTTCACATTCTCCCGCTTTGCAAGCGACTTGCTTTTGGCTTCAAAGCTGCCTGAACAGCACTAGCGGCCCACCTTCTCTTCACTGCGGGATTGTCGCTGTGGGCCAAGGCTGCGTTCTCTCAATGCCAAAAGTGTGCTGCCAAGTCCCTTCTAGAAACTCATCCTACTGCACTCCAAATTCAGCTCCGGCCAATGAAAGCTGCCCTAAGGCCACAAGGGAAGTTCCAGGGTTTCACAGCAGCAGAGCTGGGTGTGCATTGGTATCCACGAAGCCATCCTCTGAAATGGAGCGCCTTAACTCTGCTATGCCCCTGGGGACACATAGGACAGTCGATCGTGCACCCGTTTCGCATGATGACCGCTGTGTGCCCGAAGAGCGTCCTCTGGCTTCTGAGGAACCCTCGGCGAAATAGGCCCCTGGGGAGCACTCTTCCCATTCACAGCAAGGGAAAAGTACTGCTTTCTGGGTTGCCAAGGAAGAGTGTCCCAGTCGTCAAAGAGCCTCGCGAAAGCAGTGCTGGGCAGACTCTGTTTGCAAGTCGACTGGCCTCAGTGACTGAAAGAGAACGCCCCCGCCGATACACGGTGTGCTGACGATTCAGGCCGGGGCTCAGGACAGCACTCTCACAGAAGCGAAAGCTAAGCTCTGCGTCCAGCCTGAAGACCAGTACACTCTTCACACTTAACTCTGTCGGGATGTGCAAGAGCCATGGTCACCGAGGCCTACCTAAGGTACTGAAGTACTTCCCCAGTTCAGCCTAGGCAGAGGCCCCTGTTGCCAAAGGATCTCCATGGAAGGGCCCTGTGGGTTCCGTGTGTTTCCTTGAGGTAGTCAGAAACGACTGAGGGTAACTACATGAGCTCATGTTTGAAACCAGGCTACCCTGGCAAAACCTTATTTTCCTCCGTGGGAGGCGAGACTGTTGCGGTTTGAAAGCTGCCTGAAAAACACTCCTGCTGCCCATCTTCTCTTGGCTGCCTGAAGGCGTCACGAAAGTACTATGAGTGTACTCGTATGAGGCATGCTGGTCTCAGTGCCTTGCTGGGAGCTCCTCCAGGAGCACTCGGGAACTTACCAGCCAAAGAAATGGCACCCCAGGCCTCAGGTGCAAGTCCAGGTTTCTCCCATCGTAAGCTTCGGTGCGCCATAGTAGCGAAGAAGCATGTGTTAAAGGAATGCTTCAACTCTGTTACGTATTTCACGACTCGTTGTGCACTCACGTTCGTTGTCACATCTGTGAAAGGGTACTGTATGCCGTCCAACTCTTCTGTTGCGTTTGAGCCAACAGAAGCAAATGGGTTCGTTTGGTTTAACGCTGCGAAGGTGCCGCGGTAATGGCAAAGCTCTGCCCGGATCGCTCGACAGCTCTCGTTTGTACAGCATTCAAACGGCCTCAGGACCGCCGTTCTAAGCAGCCTGACATTCCACGCTGGTGTGCCCCAAGGAGGAATTTGGGGTCTGAGAAACGCCACTGTGCCTCACAAATGAAACCTGTGAACTCCCAAAGGACGTCTCCCTACGGCCGTCGGAAGCTAGATGTTGAGTTCCAGCCTGAAAACAACGGACAGCTTTCCCTGTGACAATGCTGGACTTCCGGGACCATCCAGATTCACCAAGGCCTAACTTTTGCACGGCGGGGGAATGCTCTTGTGCATGTACGGCACTCCCCACGTGAAAACCTTTCTTAGCAGATGGAGGCAGGCTTTCCCTTGTACTAGGTAGCTAGGCAGAATCATCAGATAAACATGCTTTGTCATCCAGCTTGAAAGCGGGACACTGATGGGAAAGTTCACATTCTCCCGCTTTGCAAGCGACTTGCTTTTGGCTTCAAAGCTGCCTGAACAGCACTAGCGGCCCACCTTCTCTTCACTGCGGGATTGTCGCTGTGGGCCAAGGCTGCGTTCTCTCAATGCCAAAAGTGTGCTGCCAAGTCCCTTCTAGAAACTCATCCTACTGCACTCCAAATTCAGCTCCGGCCAATGAAAGCTGCCCTAAGGCCACAAGGGAAGTTCCAGGGTTTCACAGCAGCAGAGCTGGGTGTGCATTGGTATCCACGAAGCCATCCTCTGAAATGGAGCGCCTTAACTCTGCTATGCCCCTGGGGACACATAGGACAGTCGATCGTGCACCCGTTTCGCATGATGACCGCTGTGTGCCCGAAGAGCGTCCTCTGGCTTCTGAGGAACCCTCGGCGAAATAGGCCCCTGGGGAGCACTCTTCCCATTCACAGCAAGGGAAAAGTACTGCTTTCTGGGTTGCCAAGGAAGAGTGTCCCAGTCGTCAAAGAGCCTCGCGAAAGCAGTGCTGGGCAGACTCTGTTTGCAAGTCGACTGGCCTCAGTGACTGAAAGAGAACGCCCCCGCCGATACATGGTGTGCTGACGATTCAGGCCGGGGCTCAGGACAGCACTCTCACAGAAGCGAAAGCTAAGCTCTGCGTCCAGCCTGAAGACCAGTACACTCTTCACACTTAACTCTGTCGGGATGTGCAAGAGCCATGGTCACCGAGGCCTACCTAAGGTACTGAAGTACTTCCCCAGTTCAGCCTAGGCAGAGGCCCCTGTTGCCAAAGGATCTCCATGGAAGGGCCCTGTGGGTTCCGTGTGTTTCCTTGAGGTAGTCAGAAACGACTGAGGGTAACTACATGAGCTCATGTTTGAAACCAGGCTACCCTGGCAAAACCTTATTTTCCTCCGTGGGAGGCGAGACTGTTGCGGTTTGAAAGCTGCCTGAAAAACACTCCTGCTGCCCATCTTCTCTTGGCTGCCTGAAGGCGTCACGAAAGTACTATGAGTGTACTCGTATGAGGCATGCTGGTCTCAGTGCCTTGCTGGGAGCTCCTCCAGGAGCACTCGGGAACTTACCAGCCAAAGAAATGGCACCCCAGGCCTCAGGTGCAAGTCCAGGTTTCTCCCATCGTAAGCTTCGGTGCGCCATAGTAGCGAAGAAGCATGTGTTAAAGGAATGCTTCAACTCTGTTACGTATTTCACGACTCGTTGTGCACTCACGTTCGTTGTCACATCTGTGAAAGGGTACTGTATGCCGTCCAACTCTTCTGTTGCGTTTGAGCCAACAGAAGCAAATGGGTTCGTTTGGTTTAACGCTGCGAAGGTGCCGCGGTAATGGCAAAGCTCTGCCCGGATCGCTCGACAGCTCTCGTTTGTACAGCATTCAAACGGCCTCAGGACCGCCGTTCTAAGCAGCCTGACATTCCACGCTGGTGTGCCCCAAGGAGGAATTTGGGGTCTGAGAAACGCCACTGTGCCTCACAAATGAAACCTGTGAACTCCCAAAGGACGTCTCCCTACGGCCGTCGGAAGCTAGATGTTGAGTTCCAGCCTGAAAACAACGGACAGCTTTCCCTGTGACAATGCTGGACTTCCGGGACCATCCAGATTCACCAAGGCCTAACTTTTGCACAGCGGGGGAATGCTCTTGTGCATGTACGGCACTCCCCACGTGAAAACCTTTCTTAGCAGATGGAGGCAGGCTTTCCCTTGTACTAGGTAGCTAGGCAGAATCATCAGATAAACATGCTTTGTCATCGAGCTGGAAAGCGGGACACTGATGGGAAAGTTCACATTCTCCCGCTTTGCAAGCGACTTGCTTTTGGCTTCAAAGCTGCCTGAACAGCACTAGCGGCCCACCTTCTCTTCACTGCGGGATTGTCGCTGTGGGCCAAGGCTGCGTTCTCTCAATGCCAAAAGTGTGCTGCCAAGTCCCTTCTAGAAACTCATCCTACTGCACTCCAAATTCAGCTCCGGCCAATGAAAGCTGCCCTAAGGCCACAAGGGAAGTTCCAGGGTTTCATAGCAGCAGAGCTGGGTGTGCATTGGTATCCACGAAGCCATCCTCTGAAATGGAGCGCCTTAACTCTGCTATGCCCCTGGGGACACATAGGACAGTCGATCGTGCACCCGTTTCGCATGATGACCGCTGTGTGCCCGAAGAGCGTCCTCTGGCTTCTGAGGAACCCTCGGCGAAATAGGCCCCTGGGGAGCACTCTTCCCATTCACAGCAAGGGAAAAGTACTGCTTTCTGGGTTGCCAAGGAAGAGTGTCCCAGTCGTCAAAGAGCCTCGCGAAAGCAGTGCTGGGCAGACTCTGTTTGCAAGTCGACTGGCCTCAGTGACTGAAAGAGAACGCCCCCGCCGATACACGGTGTGCTGACGATTCAGGCCGGGGCTCAGGACAGCACTCTCACAGAAGCGAAAGCTAAGCTCTGCGTCCAGCCTGAAGACCAGTACACTCTTCACACTTAACTCTGTCGGGATGTGCAAGAGCCATGGTCACCGAGGCCTACCTAAGGTACTGAAGTACTTCCCCAGTTCAGCCTAGGCAGAGGCCCCTGTTGCCAAAGGATCTCCATGGAAGGGCCCTGTGGGTTCCGTGTGTTTCCTTGAGGTAGTCAGAAACGACTGAGGGTAACTACATGAGCTCATGTTTGAAACCAGGCTACCCTGGCAAAACCTTATTTTCCTCCGTGGGAGGCGAGACTGTTGCGGTTTGAAAGCTGCCTGAAAAACACTCCTGCTGCCCATCTTCTCTTGGCTGCCTGAAGGCGTCACGAAAGTACTATGAGTGTACTCGTATGAGGCATGCTGGTCTCAGTGCCTTGCTGGGAGCTCCTCCAGGAGCACTCGGGAACTTACCAGCCAAAGAAATGGCACCCCAGGCCTCAGGTGCAAGTCCAGGTTTCTCCCATCGTAAGCTTCGGTGCGCCATAGTAGCGAAGAAGCATGTGTTAAAGGAATGCTTCAACTCTGTTACGTATTTCACGACTCGTTGTGCACTCACGTTCGTTGTCACATCTGTGAAAGGGTACTGTATGCCGTCCAACTCTTCTGTTGCGTTTGAGCCAACAGAAGCAAATGGGTTCGTTTGGTTTAACGCTGCGAAGGTGCCGCGGTAATGGCAAAGCTCTGCCCGGATCGCTCGACAGCTCTCGTTTGTACAGCATTCAAACGGCCTCAGGACCGCCGTTCTAAGCAGCCTGACATTCCACGCTGGTGTGCCCCAAGGAGGAATTTGGGGTCTGAGAAACGCCACTGTGCCTCACAAATGAAACCTGTGAACTCCCAAAGGACGTCTCCCTACGGCCGTCGGAAGCTAGATGTTGAGTTCCAGCCTGAAAACAACGGACAGCTTTCCCTGTGACAATGCTGGACTTCCGGGACCATCCAGATTCACCAAGGCCTAACTTTTGCACGGCGGGGGAATGCTCTTGTGCATGTACGGCACTCCCCACGTGAAAACCTTTCTTAGCAGATGGAGGCAGGCTTTCCCTTGTACTAGGTAGCTAGGCAGAATCATCAGATAAACATGCTTTGTCATCGAGCTGGAAAGCGGGACACTGATGGGAAAGTTCACATTCTCCCGCTTTGCAAGCGACTTGCTTTTGGCTTCAAAGCTGCCTGAACAGCACTAGCGGCCCACCTTCTCTTCACTGCGGGATTGTCGCTGTGGGCCAAGGCTGCGTTCTCTCAATGCCAAAAGTGTGCTGCCAAGTCCCTTCTAGAAACTCATCCTACTGCACTCCAAATTCAGCTCCGGCCAATGAAAGCTGCCCTAAGGCCACAAGGGAAGTTCCAGGGTTTCATAGCAGCAGAGCTGGGTGTGCATTGGTATCCACGAAGCCATCCTCTGAAATGGAGCGCCTTAACTCTGCTATGCCCCTGGGGACACATAGGACAGTCGATCGTGCACCCGTTTCGCATGATGACCGCTGTGTGCCCGAAGAGCGTCCTCTGGCTTCTGAGGAACCCTCGGCGAAATAGGCCCCTGGGGAGCACTCTTCCCATTCACAGCAAGGGAAAAGTACTGCTTTCTGGGTTGCCAAGGAAGAGTGTCCCAGTCGTCAAAGAGCCTCGCGAAAGCAGTGCTGGGCAGACTCTGTTTGCAAGTCGACTGGCCTCAGTGACTGAAAGAGAACGCCCCCGCCGATACACGGTGTGCTGACGATTCAGGCCGGGGCTCAGGACAGCACTCTCACAGAAGCGAAAGCTAAGCTCTGCGTCCAGCCTGAAGACCAGTACACTCTTCACACTTAACTCTGTCGGGATGTGCAAGAGCCATGGTCACCGAGGCCTACCTAAGGTACTGAAGTACTTCCCCAGTTCAGCCTAGGCAGAGGCCCCTGTTGCCAAAGGATCTCCATGGAAGGGCCCTGTGGGTTCCGTGTGTTTCCTTGAGGTAGTCAGAAACGACTGAGGGTAACTACATGAGCTCATGTTTGAAACCAGGCTACCCTGGCAAAACCTTATTTTCCTCCGTGGGAGGCGAGACTGTTGCGGTTTGAAAGCTGCCTGAAAAACACTCCTGCTGCCCATCTTCTCTTGGCTGCCTGAAGGCGTCACGAAAGTACTATGAGTGTACTCGTATGAGGCATGCTGGTCTCAGTGCCTTGCTGGGAGCTCCTCCAGGAGCACTCGGGAACTTACCAGCCAAAGAAATGGCACCCCAGGCCTCAGGTGCAAGTCCAGGTTTCTCCCATCGTAAGCTTCGGTGCGCCATAGTAGCGAAGAAGCATGTGTTAAAGGAATGCTTCAACTCTGTTACGTATTTCACGACTCGTTGTGCACTCACGTTCGTTGTCACATCTGTGAAAGGGTACTGTATGCCGTCCAACTCTTCTGTTGCGTTTGAGCCAACAGAAGCAAATGGGTTCGTTTGGTTTAACGCTGCGAAGGTGCCGCGGTAATGGCAAAGCTCTGCCCGGATCGCTCGACAGCTCTCGTTTGTACAGCATTCAAACGGCCTCAGGACCGCCGTTCTAAGCAGCCTGACATTCCACGCTGGTGTGCCCCAAGGAGGAATTTGGGGTCTGAGAAACGCCACTGTGCCTCACAAATGAAACCTGTGAACTCCCAAAGGACGTCTCCCTACGGCCGTCGGAAGCTAGATGTTGAGTTCCAGCCTGAAAACAACGGACAGCTTTCCCTGTGACAATGCTGGACTTCCGGGACCATCCAGATTCACCAAGGCCTAACTTTTGCACGGCGGGGGAATGCTCTTGTGCATGTACGGCACTCCCCACGTGAAAACCTTTCTTAGCAGATGGAGGCAGGCTTTCCCTTGTACTAGGTAGCTAGGCAGAATCATCAGATAAACATGCTTTGTCATCCAGCTGGAAAGCGGGACACTGATGGGAAAGTTCACATTCTCCCGCTTTGCAAGCGACTTGCTTTTGGCTTCAAAGCTGCCTGAACAGCACTAGCGGCCCACCTTCTCTTCACTGCGGGATTGTCGCTGTGGGCCAAGGCTGCGTTCTCTCAATGCCAAAAGTGTGCTGCCAAGTCCCTTCTAGAAACTCATCCTACTGCACTCCAAATTCAGCTCCGGCCAATGAAAGCTGCCCTAAGGCCACAAGGGAAGTTCCAGGGTTTCATAGCAGCAGAGCTGGGTGTGCATTGGTATCCACGAAGCCATCCTCTGAAATGGAGCGCCTTAACTCTGCTATGCCCCTGGGGACACATAGGACAGTCGATCGTGCACCCGTTTCGCATGATGACCGCTGTGTGCCCGAAGAGCGTCCTCTGGCTTCTGAGGAACCCTCGGCGAAATAGGCCCCTGGGGAGCACTCTTCCCATTCACAGCAAGGGAAAAGTACTGCTTTCTGGGTTGCCAAGGAAGAGTGTCCCAGTCGTCAAAGAGCCTCGCGAAAGCAGTGCTGGGCAGACTCTGTTTGCAAGTCGACTGGCCTCAGTGACTGAAAGAGAACGCCCCCGCCGATACACGGTGTGCTGACGATTCAGGCCGGGGCTCAGGACAGCACTCTCACAGAAGCGAAAGCTAAGCTCTGCGTCCAGCCTGAAGACCAGTACACTCTTCACACTTAACTCTGTCGGGATGTGCAAGAGCCATGGTCACCGAGGCCTACCTAAGGTACTGAAGTACTTCCCCAGTTCAGCCTAGGCAGAGGCCCCTGTTGCCAAAGGATCTCCATGGAAGGGCCCTGTGGGTTCCGTGTGTTTCCTTGAGGTAGTCAGAAACGACTGAGGGTAACTACATGAGCTCATGTTTGAAACCAGGCTACCCTGGCAAAACCTTATTTTCCTCCGTGGGAGGCGAGACTGTTGCGGTTTGAAAGCTGCCTGAAAAACACTCCTGCTGCCCATCTTCTCTTGGCTGCCTGAAGGCGTCACGAAAGTACTATGAGTGTACTCGTATGAGGCATGCTGGTCTCAGTGCCTTGCTGGGAGCTCCTCCAGGAGCACTCGGGAACTTACCAGCCAAAGAAATGGCACCCCAGGCCTCAGGTGCAAGTCCAGGTTTCTCCCATCGTAAGCTTCGGTGCGCCATAGTAGCGAAGAAGCATGTGTTAAAGGAATGCTTCAACTCTGTTACGTATTTCACGACTCGTTGTGCACTCACGTTCGTTGTCACATCTGTGAAAGGGTACTGTATGCCGTCCAACTCTTCTGTTGCGTTTGAGCCAACAGAAGCAAATGGGTTCGTTTGGTTTAACGCTGCGAAGGTGCCGCGGTAATGGCAAAGCTCTGCCCGGATCGCTCGACAGCTCTCGTTTGTACAGCATTCAAACGGCCTCAGGACCGCCGTTCTAAGCAGCCTGACATTCCACGCTGGTGTGCCCCAAGGAGGAATTTGGGGTCTGAGAAACGCCACTGTGCCTCACAAATGAAACCTGTGAACTCCCAAAGGACGTCTCCCTACGGCCGTCGGAAGCTAGATGTTGAGTTCCAGCCTGAAAACAACGGACAGCTTTCCCTGTGACAATGCTGGACTTCCGGGACCATCCAGATTCACCAAGGCCTAACTTTTGCACGGCGGGGGAATGCTCTTGTGCATGTACGGCACTCCCCACGTGAAAACCTTTCTTAGCAGATGGAGGCAGGCTTTCCCTTGTACTAGGTAGCTAGGCAGAATCATCAGATAAACATGCTTTGTCATCCAGCTGGAAAGCGGGACACTGATGGGAAAGTTCACATTCTCCCGCTTTGCAAGCGACTTGCTTTTGGCTTCAAAGCTGCCTGAACAGCACTAGCGGCCCACCTTCTCTTCACTGCGGGATTGTCGCTGTGGGCCAAGGCTGCGTTCTCTCAATGCCAAAAGTGTGCTGCCAAGTCCCTTCTAGAAACTCATCCTACTGCACTCCAAATTCAGCTCCGGCCAATGAAAGCTGCCCTAAGGCCACAAGGGAAGTTCCAGGGTTTCATAGCAGCAGAGCTGGGTGTGCATTGGTATCCACGAAGCCATCCTCTGAAATGGAGCGCCTTAACTCTGCTATGCCCCTGGGGACACATAGGACAGTCGATCGTGCACCCGTTTCGCATGATGACCGCTGTGTGCCCGAAGAGCGTCCTCTGGCTTCTGAGGAACCCTCGGCGAAATAGGCCCCTGGGGAGCACTCTTCCCATTCACAGCAAGGGAAAAGTACTGCTTTCTGGGTTGCCAAGGAAGAGTGTCCCAGTCGTCAAAGAGCCTCGCGAAAGCAGTGCTGGGCAGACTCTGTTTGCAAGTCGACTGGCCTCAGTGACTGAAAGAGAACGCCCCCGCCGATACACGGTGTGCTGACGATTCAGGCCGGGGCTCAGGACAGCACTCTCACAGAAGCGAAAGCTAAGCTCTGCGTCCAGCCTGAAGACCAGTACACTCTTCACACTTAACTCTGTCGGGATGTGCAAGAGCCATGGTCACCGAGGCCTACCTAAGGTACTGAAGTACTTCCCCAGTTCAGCCTAGGCAGAGGCCCCTGTTGCCAAAGGATCTCCATGGAAGGGCCCTGTGGGTTCCGTGTGTTTCCTTGAGGTAGTCAGAAACGACTGAGGGTAACTACATGAGCTCATGTTTGAAACCAGGTTACCCTGGCAAAACCTTATTTTCCTCCGTGGGAGGCGAGACTGTTGCGGTTTGAAAGCTGCCTGAAAAACACTCCTGCTGCCCATCTTCTCTTGGCTGCCTGAAGGCGTCACGAAAGTACTATGAGTGTACTCGTATGAGGCATGCTGGTCTCAGTGCCTTGCTGGGAGCTCCTCCAGGAGCACTCGGGAACTTACCAGCCAAAGAAATGGCACCCCAGGCCTCAGGTGCAAGTCCAGGTTTCTCCCATCGTAAGCTTCGGTGCGCCATAGTAGCGAAGAAGCATGTGTTAAAGGAATGCTTCAACTCTGTTACGTATTTCACGACTCGTTGTGCACTCACGTTCGTTGTCACATCTGTGAAAGGGTACTGTATGCCGTCCAACTCTTCTGTTGCGTTTGAGCCAACAGAAGCAAATGGGTTCGTTTGGTTTAACGCTGCGAAGGTGCCGCGGTAATGGCAAAGCTCTGCCCGGATCGCTCGACAGCTCTCGTTTGTACAGCATTCAAACGGCCTCAGGACCGCCGTTCTAAGCAGCCTGACATTCCACGCTGGTGTGCCCCAAGGAGGAATTTGGGGTCTGAGAAACGCCACTGTGCCTCACAAATGAAACCTGTGAACTCCCAAAGGACGTCTCCCTACGGCCGTCGGAAGCTAGATGTTGAGTTCCAGCCTGAAAACAACGGACAGCTTTCCCTGTGACAATGCTGGACTTCCGGGACCATCCAGATTCACCAAGGCCTAACTTTTGCACGGCGGGGGAATGCTCTTGTGCATGTACGGCACTCCCCACGTGAAAACCTTTCTTAGCAGATGGAGGCAGGCTTTCCCTTGTACTAGGTAGCTAGGCAGAATCATCAGATAAACATGCTTTGTCATCCAGCTGGAAAGCGGGACACTGATGGGAAAGTTCACATTCTCCCGCTTTGCAAGCGACTTGCTTTTGGCTTCAAAGCTGCCTGAACAGCACTAGCGGCCCACCTTCTCTTCACTGCGGGATTGTCGCTGTGGGCCAAGGCTGCGTTCTCTCAATGCCAAAAGTGTGCTGCCAAGTCCCTTCTAGAAACTCATCCTACTGCACTCCAAATTCAGCTCCGGCCAATGAAAGCTGCCCTAAGGCCACAAGGGAAGTTCCAGGGTTTCACAGCAGCAGAGCTGGGTGTGCATTGGTATCCACGAAGCCATCCTCTGAAATGGAGCGCCTTAACTCTGCTATGCCCCTGGGGACACATAGGACAGTCGATCGTGCACCCGTTTCGCATGATGACCGCTGTGTGCCCGAAGAGCGTCCTCTGGCTTCTGAGGAACCCTCGGCGAAATAGGCCCCTGGGGAGCACTCTTCCCATTCACAGCAAGGGAAAAGTACTGCTTTCTGGGTTGCCAAGGAAGAGTGTCCCAGTCGTCAAAGAGCCTCGCGAAAGCAGTGCTGGGCAGACTCTGTTTGCAAGTCGACTGGCCTCAGTGACTGAAAGAGAACGCCCCCGCCGATACACGGTGTGCTGACGATTCAGGCCGGGGCTCAGGACAGCACTCTCACAGAAGCGAAAGCTAAGCTCTGCGTCCAGCCTGAAGACCAGTACACTCTTCACACTTAACTCTGTCGGGATGTGCAAGAGCCATGGTCACCGAGGCCTACCTAAGGTACTGAAGTACTTCCCCAGTTCAGCCTAGGCAGAGGCCCCTGTTGCCAAAGGATCTCCATGGAAGGGCCCTGTGGGTTCCGTGTGTTTCCTTGAGGTAGTCAGAAACGACTGAGGGTAACTACATGAGCTCATGTTTGAAACCAGGCTACCCTGGCAAAACCTTATTTTCCTCCGTGGGAGGCGAGACTGTTGCGGTTTGAAAGCTGCCTGAAAAACACTCCTGCTGCCCATCTTCTCTTGGCTGCCTGAAGGCGTCACGAAAGTACTATGAGTGTACTCGTATGAGGCATGCTGGTCTCAGTGCCTTGCTGGGAGCTCCTCCAGGAGCACTCGGGAACTTACCAGCCAAAGAAATGGCACCCCAGGCCTCAGGTGCAAGTCCAGGTTTCTCCCATCGTAAGCTTCGGTGCGCCATAGTAGCGAAGAAGCATGTGTTAAAGGAATGCTTCAACTCTGTTACGTATTTCACGACTCGTTGTGCACTCACGTTCGTTGTCACATCTGTGAAAGGGTACTGTATGCCGTCCAACTCTTCTGTTGCGTTTGAGCCAACAGAAGCAAATGGGTTCGTTTGGTTTAACGCTGCGAAGGTGCCGCGGTAATGGCAAAGCTCTGCCCGGATCGCTCGACAGCTCTCGTTTGTACAGCATTCAAACGGCCTCAGGACCGCCGTTCTAAGCAGCCTGACATTCCACGCTGGTGTGCCCCAAGGAGGAATTTGGGGTCTGAGAAACGCCACTGTGCCTCACAAATGAAACCTGTGAACTCCCAAAGGACGTCTCCCTACGGCCGTCGGAAGCTAGATGTTGAGTTCCAGCCTGAAAACAACGGACAGCTTTCCCTGTGACAATGCTGGACTTCCGGGACCATCCAGATTCACCAAGGCCTAACTTTTGCACGGCGGGGGAATGCTCTTGTGCATGTACGGCACTCCCCACGTGAAAACCTTTCTTAGCAGATGGAGGCAGGCTTTCCCTTGTACTAGGTAGCTAGGCAGAATCATCAGATAAACATGCTTTGTCATCCAGCTGGAAAGCGGGACACTGATGGGAAAGTTCACATTCTCCCGCTTTGCAAGCGACTTGCTTTTGGCTTCAAAGCTGCCTGAACAGCACTAGCGGCCCACCTTCTCTTCACTGCGGGATTGTCGCTGTGGGCCAAGGCTGCGTTCTCTCAATGCCAAAAGTGTGCTGCCAAGTCCCTTCTAGAAACTCATCCTACTGCACTCCAAATTCAGCTCCGGCCAATGAAAGCTGCCCTAAGGCCACAAGGGAAGTTCCAGGGTTTCACAGCAGCAGAGCTGGGTGTGCATTGGTATCCACGAAGCCATCCTCTGAAATGGAGCGCCTTAACTCTGCTATGCCCCTGGGGACACATAGGACAGTCGATCGTGCACCCGTTTCGCATGATGACCGCTGTGTGCCCGAAGAGCGTCCTCTGGCTTCTGAGGAACCCTCGGCGAAATAGGCCCCTGGGGAGCACTCTTCCCATTCACAGCAAGGGAAAAGTACTGCTTTCTGGGTTGCCAAGGAAGAGTGTCCCAGTCGTCAAAGAGCCTCGCGAAAGCAGTGCTGGGCAGACTCTGTTTGCAAGTCGACTGGCCTCAGTGACTGAAAGAGAACGCCCCCGCCGATACACGGTGTGCTGACGATTCAGGCCGGGGCTCAGGACAGCACTCTCACAGAAGTGAAAGCTAAGCTCTGCGTCCAGCCTGAAGACCAGTACACTCTTCACACTTAACTCTGTCGGGATGTGCAAGAGCCATGGTCACCGAGGCCTACCTAAGGTACTGAAGTACTTCCCCAGTTCAGCCTAGGCAGAGGCCCCTGTTGCCAAAGGATCTCCATGGAAGGGCCCTGTGGGTTCCGTGTGTTTCCTTGAGGTAGTCAGAAACGACTGAGGGTAACTACATGAGCTCATGTTTGAAACCAGGCTACCCTGGCAAAACCTTATTTTCCTCCGTGGGAGGCGAGACTGTTGCGGTTTGAAAGCTGCCTGAAAAACACTCCTGCTGCCCATCTTCTCTTGGCTGCCTGAAGGCGTCACGAAAGTACTATGAGTGTACTCGTATGAGGCATGCTGGTCTCAGTGCCTTGCTGGGAGCTCCTCCAGGAGCACTCGGGAACTTACCAGCCAAAGAAATGGCACCCCAGGCCTCAGGTGCAAGTCCAGGTTTCTCCCATCGTAAGCTTCGGTGCGCCATAGTAGCGAAGAAGCATGTGTTAAAGGAATGCTTCAACTCTGTTACGTATTTCACGACTCGTTGTGCACTCACGTTCGTTGTCACATCTGTGAAAGGGTACTGTATGCCGTCCAACTCTTCTGTTGCGTTTGAGCCAACAGAAGCAAATGGGTTCGTTTGGTTTAACGCTGCGAAGGTGCCGCGGTAATGGCAAAGCTCTGCCCGGATCGCTCGACAGCTCTCGTTTGTACAGCATTCAAACGGCCTCAGGACCGCCGTTCTAAGCAGCCTGACATTCCACGCTGGTGTGCCCCAAGGAGGAATTTGGGGTCTGAGAAACGCCACTGTGCCTCACAAATGAAACCTGTGAACTCCCAAAGGACGTCTCCCTACGGCCGTCGGAAGCTAGATGTTGAGTTCCAGCCTGAAAACAACGGACAGCTTTCCCTGTGACAATGCTGGACTTCCGGGACCATCCAGATTCACCAAGGCCTAACTTTTGCACGGCGGGGGAATGCTCTTGTGCATGTACGGCACTCCCCACGTGAAAACCTTTCTTAGCAGATGGAGGCAGGCTTTCCCTTGTACTAGGTAGCTAGGCAGAATCATCAGATAAACATGCTTTGTCATCCAGCTGGAAAGCGGGACACTGATGGGAAAGTTCACATTCTCCCGCTTTGCAAGCGACTTGCTTTTGGCTTCAAAGCTGCCTGAACAGCACTAGCGGCCCACCTTCTCTTCACTGCGGGATTGTCGCTGTGGGCCAAGGCTGCGTTCTCTCAATGCCAAAAGTGTGCTGCCAAGTCCCTTCTAGAAACTCATCCTACTGCACTCCAAATTCAGCTCCGGCCAATGAAAGCTGCCCTAAGGCCACAAGGGAAGTTCCAGGGTTTCACAGCAGCAGAGCTGGGTGTGCATTGGTATCCACGAAGCCATCCTCTGAAATGGAGCGCCTTAACTCTGCTATGCCCCTGGGGACACATAGGACAGTCGATCGTGCACCCGTTTCGCATGATGACCGCTGTGTGCCCGAAGAGCGTCCTCTGGCTTCTGAGGAACCCTCGGCGAAATAGGCCCCTGGGGAGCACTCTTCCCATTCACAGCAAGGGAAAAGTACTGCTTTCTGGGTTGCCAAGGAAGAGTGTCCCAGTCGTCAAAGAGCCTCGCGAAAGCAGTGCTGGGCAGACTCTGTTTGCAAGTCGACTGGCCTCAGTGACTGAAAGAGAACGCCCCCGCCGATACACGGTGTGCTGACGATTCAGGCCGGGGCTCAGGACAGCACTCTCACAGAAGCGAAAGCTAAGCTCTGCGTCCAGCCTGAAGACCAGTACACTCTTCACACTTAACTCTGTCGGGATGTGCAAGAGCCATGGTCACCGAGGCCTACCTAAGGTACTGAAGTACTTCCCCAGTTCAGCCTAGGCAGAGGCCCCTGTTGCCAAAGGATCTCCATGGAAGGGCCCTGTGGGTTCCGTGTGTTTCCTTGAGGTAGTCAGAAACGACTGAGGGTAACTACATGAGCTCATGTTTGAAACCAGGCTACCCTGGCAAAACCTTATTTTCCTCCGTGGGAGGCGAGACTGTTGCGGTTTGAAAGCTGCCTGAAAAACACTCCTGCTGCCCATCTTCTCTTGGCTGCCTGAAGGCGTCACGAAAGTACTATGAGTGTACTCGTATGAGGCATGCTGGTCTCAGTGCCTTGCTGGGAGCTCCTCCAGGAGCACTCGGGAACTTACCAGCCAAAGAAATGGCACCCCAGGCCTCAGGTGCAAGTCCAGGTTTCTCCCATCGTAAGCTTCGGTGCGCCATAGTAGCGAAGAAGCATGTGTTAAAGGAATGCTTCAACTCTGTTACGTATTTCACGACTCGTTGTGCACTCACGTTCGTTGTCACATCTGTGAAAGGGTACTGTATGCCGTCCAACTCTTCTGTTGCGTTTGAGCCAACAGAAGCAAATGGGTTCGTTTGGTTTAACGCTGCGAAGGTGCCGCGGTAATGGCAAAGCTCTGCCCGGATCGCTCGACAGCTCTCGTTTGTACAGCATTCAAACGGCCTCAGGACCGCCGTTCTAAGCAGCCTGACATTCCACGCTGGTGTGCCCCAAGGAGGAATTTGGGGTCTGAGAAACGCCACTGTGCCTCACAAATGAAACCTGTGAACTCCCAAAGGACGTCTCCCTACGGCCGTCGGAAGCTAGATGTTGAGTTCCAGCCTGAAAACAACGGACAGCTTTCCCTGTGACAATGCTGGACTTCCGGGACCATCCAGATTCACCAAGGCCTAACTTTTGCACGGCGGGGGAATGCTCTTGTGCATGTACGGCACTCCCCACGTGAAAACCTTTCTTAGCAGATGGAGGCAGGCTTTCCCTTGTACTAGGTAGCTAGGCAGAATCATCAGATAAACATGCTTTGTCATCGAGCTGGAAAGCGGGACACTGATGGGAAAGTTCACATTCTCCCGCTTTGCAAGCGACTTGCTTTTGGCTTCAAAGCTGCCTGAACAGCACTAGCGGCCCACCTTCTCTTCACTGCGGGATTGTCGCTGTGGGCCAAGGCTGCGTTCTCTCAATGCCAAAAGTGTGCTGCCAAGTCCCTTCTAGAAACTCATCCTACTGCACTCCAAATTCAGCTCCGGCCAATGAAAGCTGCCCTAAGGCCACAAGGGAAGTTCCAGGGTTTCATAGCAGCAGAGCTGGGTGTGCATTGGTATCCACGAAGCCATCCTCTGAAATGGAGCGCCTTAACTCTGCTATGCCCCTGGGGACACATAGGACAGTCGATCGTGCACCCGTTTCGCATGATGACCGCTGTGTGCCCGAAGAGCGTCCTCTGGCTTCTGAGGAACCCTCGGCGAAATAGGCCCCTGGGGAGCACTCTTCCCATTCACAGCAAGGGAAAAGTACTGCTTTCTGGGTTGCCAAGGAAGAGAGTCCCAGTCGTCAAAGAGCCTCGCGAAAGCAGTGCTGGGCAGACTCTGTTTGCAAGTCGACTGGCCTCAGTGACTGAAAGAGAACGCCCCCGCCGATACACGGTGTGCTGACGATTCAGGCCGGGGCTCAGGACAGCACTCTCACAGAAGCGAAAGCTAAGCTCTGCGTCCAGCCTGAAGACCAGTACACTCTTCACACTTAACTCTGTCGGGATGTGCAAGAGCCATGGTCACCGAGGCCTACCTAAGGTACTGAAGTACTTCCCCAGTTCAGCCTAGGCAGAGGCCCCTGTTGCCAAAGGATCTCCATGGAAGGGCCCTGTGGGTTCCGTGTGTTTCCTTGAGGTAGTCAGAAACGACTGAGGGTAACTACATGAGCTCATGTTTGAAACCAGGCTACCCTGGCAAAACCTTATTTTCCTCCGTGGGAGGCGAGACTGTTGCGGTTTGAAAGCTGCCTGAAAAACACTCCTGCTGCCCATCTTCTCTTGGCTGCCTGAAGGCGTCACGAAAGTACTATGAGTGTACTCGTATGAGGCATGCTGGTCTCAGTGCCTTGCTGGGAGCTCCTCCAGGAGCACTCGGGAACTTACCAGCCAAAGAAATGGCACCCCAGGCCTCAGGTGCAAGTCCAGGTTTCTCCCATCGTAAGCTTCGGTGCGCCATAGTAGCGAAGAAGCATGTGTTAAAGGAATGCTTCAACTCTGTTACGTATTTCACGACTCGTTGTGCACTCACGTTCGTTGTCACATCTGTGAAAGGGTACTGTATGCCGTCCAACTCTTCTGTTGCGTTTGAGCCAACAGAAGCAAATGGGTTCGTTTGGTTTAACGCTGCGAAGGTGCCGCGGTAATGGCAAAGCTCTGCCCGGATCGCTCGACAGCTCTCGTTTGTACAGCATTCAAACGGCCTCAGGACCGCCGTTCTAAGCAGCCTGACATTCCACGCTGGTGTGCCCCAAGGAGGAATTTGGGGTCTGAGAAACGCCACTGTGCCTCACAAATGAAACCTGTGAACTCCCAAAGGACGTCTCCCTACGGCCGTCGGAAGCTAGATGTTGAGTTCCAGCCTGAAAACAACGGACAGCTTTCCCTGTGACAATGCTGGACTTCCGGGACCATCCAGATTCACCAAGGCCTAACTTTTGCACGGCGGGGGAATGCTCTTGTGCATGTACGGCACTCCCCACGTGAAAACCTTTCTTAGCAGATGGAGGCAGGCTTTCCCTTGTACTAGGTAGCTAGGCAGAATCATCAGATAAACATGCTTTGTCATCCAGCTGGAAAGCGGGACACTGATGGGAAAGTTCACATTCTCCCGCTTTGCAAGCGACTTGCTTTTGGCTTCAAAGCTGCCTGAACAGCACTAGCGGCCCACCTTCTCTTCACTGCGGGATTGTCGCTGTGGGCCAAGGCTGCGTTCTCTCAATGCCAAAAGTGTGCTGCCAAGTCCCTTCTAGAAACTCATCCTACTGCACTCCAAATTCAGCTCCGGCCAATGAAAGCTGCCCTAAGGCCACAAGGGAAGTTCCAGGGTTTCATAGCAGCAGAGCTGGGTGTGCATTGGTATCCACGAAGCCATCCTCTGAAATGGAGCGCCTTAACTCTGCTATGCCCCTGGGGACACATAGGACAGTCGATCGTGCACCCGTTTCGCATGATGACCGCTGTGTGCCCGAAGAGCGTCCTCTGGCTTCTGAGGAACCCTCGGCGAAATAGGCCCCTGGGGAGCACTCTTCCCATTCACAGCAAGGGAAAAGTACTGCTTTCTGGGTTGCCAAGGAAGAGAGTCCCAGTCGTCAAAGAGCCTCGCGAAAGCAGTGCTGGGCAGACTCTGTTTGCAAGTCGACTGGCCTCAGTGACTGAAAGAGAACGCCCCCGCCGATACACGGTGTGCTGACGATTCAGGCCGGGGCTCAGGACAGCACTCTCACAGAAGCGAAAGCTAAGCTCTGCGTCCAGCCTGAAGACCAGTACACTCTTCACACTTAACTCTGTCGGGATGTGCAAGAGCCATGGTCACCGAGGCCTACCTAAGGTACTGAAGTACTTCCCCAGTTCAGCCTAGGCAGAGGCCCCTGTTGCCAAAGGATCTCCATGGAAGGGCCCTGTGGGTTCCGTGTGTTTCCTTGAGGTAGTCAGAAACGACTGAGGGTAACTACATGAGCTCATGTTTGAAACCAGGCTACCCTGGCAAAACCTTATTTTCCTCCGTGGGAGGCGAGACTGTTGCGGTTTGAAAGCTGCCTGAAAAACACTCCTGCTGCCCATCTTCTCTTGGCTGCCTGAAGGCGTCACGAAAGTACTATGAGTGTACTCGTATGAGGCATGCTGGTCTCAGTGCCTTGCTGGGAGCTCCTCCAGGAGCACTCGGGAACTTACCAGCCAAAGAAATGGCACCCCAGGCCTCAGGTGCAAGTCCAGGTTTCTCCCATCGTAAGCTTCGGTGCGCCATAGTAGCGAAGAAGCATGTGTTAAAGGAATGCTTCAACTCTGTTACGTATTTCACGACTCGTTGTGCACTCACGTTCGTTGTCACATCTGTGAAAGGGTACTGTATGCCGTCCAACTCTTCTGTTGCGTTTGAGCCAACAGAAGCAAATGGGTTCGTTTGGTTTAACGCTGCGAAGGTGCCGCGGTAATGGCAAAGCTCTGCCCGGATCGCTCGACAGCTCTCGTTTGTACAGCATTCAAACGGCCTCAGGACCGCCGTTCTAAGCAGCCTGACATTCCACGCTGGTGTGCCCCAAGGAGGAATTTGGGGTCTGAGAAACGCCACTGTGCCTCACAAATGAAACCTGTGAACTCCCAAAGGACGTCTCCCTACGGCCGTCGGAAGCTAGATGTTGAGTTCCAGCCTGAAAACAACGGACAGCTTTCCCTGTGACAATGCTGGACTTCCGGGACCATCCAGATTCACCAAGGCCTAACTTTTGCACGGCGGGGGAATGCTCTTGTGCATGTACGGCACTCCCCACGTGAAAACCTTTCTTAGCAGATGGAGGCAGGCTTTCCCTTGTACTAGGTAGCTAGGCAGAATCATCAGATAAACATGCTTTGTCATCCAGCTGGAAAGCGGGACACTGATGGGAAAGTTCACATTCTCCCGCTTTGCAAGCGACTTGCTTTTGGCTTCAAAGCTGCCTGAACAGCACTAGCGGCCCACCTTCTCTTCACTGCGGGATTGTCGCTGTGGGCCAAGGCTGCGTTCTCTCAATGCCAAAAGTGTGCTGCCAAGTCCCTTCTAGAAACTCATCCTACTGCACTCCAAATTCAGCTCCGGCCAATGAAAGCTGCCCTAAGGCCACAAGGGAAGTTCCAGGGTTTCATAGCAGCAGAGCTGGGTGTGCATTGGTATCCACGAAGCCATCCTCTGAAATGGAGCGCCTTAACTCTGCTATGCCCCTGGGGACACATAGGACAGTCGATCGTGCACCCGTTTCGCATGATGACCGCTGTGTGCCCGAAGAGCGTCCTCTGGCTTCTGAGGAACCCTCGGCGAAATAGGCCCCTGGGGAGCACTCTTCCCATTCACAGCAAGGGAAAAGTACTGCTTTCTGGGTTGCCAAGGAAGAGAGTCCCAGTCGTCAAAGAGCCTCGCGAAAGCAGTGCTGGGCAGACTCTGTTTGCAAGTCGACTGGCCTCAGTGACTGAAAGAGAACGCCCCCGCCGATACACGGTGTGCTGACGATTCAGGCCGGGGCTCAGGACAGCACTCTCACAGAAGCGAAAGCTAAGCTCTGCGTCCAGCCTGAAGACCAGTACACTCTTCACACTTAACTCTGTCGGGATGTGCAAGAGCCATGGTCACCGAGGCCTACCTAAGGTACTGAAGTACTTCCCCAGTTCAGCCTAGGCAGAGGCCCCTGTTGCCAAAGGATCTCCATGGAAGGGCCCTGTGGGTTCCGTGTGTTTCCTTGAGGTAGTCAGAAACGACTGAGGGTAACTACATGAGCTCATGTTTGAAACCAGGCTACCCTGGCAAAACCTTATTTTCCTCCGTGGGAGGCGAGACTGTTGCGGTTTGAAAGCTGCCTGAAAAACACTCCTGCTGCCCATCTTCTCTTGGCTGCCTGAAGGCGTCACGAAAGTACTATGAGTGTACTCGTATGAGGCATGCTGGTCTCAGTGCCTTGCTGGGAGCTCCTCCAGGAGCACTCGGGAACTTACCAGCCAAAGAAATGGCACCCCAGGCCTCAGGTGCAAGTCCAGGTTTCTCCCATCGTAAGCTTCGGTGCGCCATAGTAGCGAAGAAGCATGTGTTAAAGGAATGCTTCAACTCTGTTACGTATTTCACGACTCGTTGTGCACTCACGTTCGTTGTCACATCTGTGAAAGGGTACTGTATGCCGTCCAACTCTTCTGTTGCGTTTGAGCCAACAGAAGCAAATGGGTTCGTTTGGTTTAACGCTGCGAAGGTGCCGCGGTAATGGCAAAGCTCTGCCCGGATCGCTCGACAGCTCTCGTTTGTACAGCATTCAAACGGCCTCAGGACCGCCGTTCTAAGCAGCCTGACATTCCACGCTGGTGTGCCCCAAGGAGGAATTTGGGGTCTGAGAAACGCCACTGTGCCTCACAAATGAAACCTGTGAACTCCCAAAGGACGTCTCCCTACGGCCGTCGGAAGCTAGATGTTGAGTTCCAGCCTGAAAACAACGGACAGCTTTCCCTGTGACAATGCTGGACTTCCGGGACCATCCAGATTCACCAAGGCCTAACTTTTGCACGGCGGGGGAATGCTCTTGTGCATGTACGGCACTCCCCACGTGAAAACCTTTCTTAGCAGATGGAGGCAGGCTTTCCCTTGTACTAGGTAGCTAGGCAGAATCATCAGATAAACATGCTTTGTCATCCAGCTGGAAAGCGGGACACTGATGGGAAAGTTCACATTCTCCCGCTTTGCAAGCGACTTGCTTTTGGCTTCAAAGCTGCCTGAACAGCACTAGCGGCCCACCTTCTCTTCACTGCGGGATTGTCGCTGTGGGCCAAGGCTGCGTTCTCTCAATGCCAAAAGTGTGCTGCCAAGTCCCTTCTAGAAACTCATCCTACTGCACTCCAAATTCAGCTCCGGCCAATGAAAGCTGCCCTAAGGCCACAAGGGAAGTTCCAGGGTTTCATAGCAGCAGAGCTGGGTGTGCATTGGTATCCACGAAGCCATCCTCTGAAATGGAGCGCCTTAACTCTGCTATGCCCCTGGGGACACATAGGACAGTCGATCGTGCACCCGTTTCGCATGATGACCGCTGTGTGCCCGAAGAGCGTCCTCTGGCTTCTGAGGAACCCTCGGCGAAATAGGCCCCTGGGGAGCACTCTTCCCATTCACAGCAAGGGAAAAGTACTGCTTTCTGGGTTGCCAAGGAAGAGAGTCCCAGTCGTCAAAGAGCCTCGCGAAAGCAGTGCTGGGCAGACTCTGTTTGCAAGTCGACTGGCCTCAGTGACTGAAAGAGAACGCCCCCGCCGATACACGGTGTGCTGACGATTCAGGCCGGGGCTCAGGACAGCACTCTCACAGAAGCGAAAGCTAAGCTCTGCGTCCAGCCTGAAGACCAGTACACTCTTCACACTTAACTCTGTCGGGATGTGCAAGAGCCATGGTCACCGAGGCCTACCTAAGGTACTGAAGTACTTCCCCAGTTCAGCCTAGGCAGAGGCCCCTGTTGCCAAAGGATCTCCATGGAAGGGCCCTGTGGGTTCCGTGTGTTTCCTTGAGGTAGTCAGAAACGACTGAGGGTAACTACATGAGCTCATGTTTGAAACCAGGCTACCCTGGCAAAACCTTATTTTCCTCCGTGGGAGGCGAGACTGTTGCGGTTTGAAAGCTGCCTGAAAAACACTCCTGCTGCCCATCTTCTCTTGGCTGCCTGAAGGCGTCACGAAAGTACTATGAGTGTACTCGTATGAGGCATGCTGGTCTCAGTGCCTTGCTGGGAGCTCCTCCAGGAGCACTCGGGAACTTACCAGCCAAAGAAATGGCACCCCAGGCCTCAGGTGCAAGTCCAGGTTTCTCCCATCGTAAGCTTCGGTGCGCCATAGTAGCGAAGAAGCATGTGTTAAAGGAATGCTTCAACTCTGTTACGTATTTCACGACTCGTTGTGCACTCACGTTCGTTGTCACATCTGTGAAAGGGTACTGTATGCCGTCCAACTCTTCTGTTGCGTTTGAGCCAACAGAAGCAAATGGGTTCGTTTGGTTTAACGCTGCGAAGGTGCCGCGGTAATGGCAAAGCTCTGCCCGGATCGCTCGACAGCTCTCGTTTGTACAGCATTCAAACGGCCTCAGGACCGCCGTTCTAAGCAGCCTGACATTCCACGCTGGTGTGCCCCAAGGAGGAATTTGGGGTCTGAGAAACGCCACTGTGCCTCACAAATGAAACCTGTGAACTCCCAAAGGACGTCTCCCTACGGCCGTCGGAAGCTAGATGTTGAGTTCCAGCCTGAAAACAACGGACAGCTTTCCCTGTGACAATGCTGGACTTCCGGGACCATCCAGATTCACCAAGGCCTAACTTTTGCACGGCGGGGGAATGCTCTTGTGCATGTACGGCACTCCCCACGTGAAAACCTTTCTTAGCAGATGGAGGCAGGCTTTCCCTTGTACTAGGTAGCTAGGCAGAATCATCAGATAAACATGCTTTGTCATCCAGCTGGAAAGCGGGACACTGATGGGAAAGTTCACATTCTCCCGCTTTGCAAGCGACTTGCTTTTGGCTTCAAAGCTGCCTGAACAGCACTAGCGGCCCACCTTCTCTTCACTGCGGGATTGTCGCTGTGGGCCAAGGCTGCGTTCTCTCAATGCCAAAAGTGTGCTGCCAAGTCCCTTCTAGAAACTCATCCTACTGCACTCCAAATTCAGCTCCGGCCAATGAAAGCTGCCCTAAGGCCACAAGGGAAGTTCCAGGGTTTCATAGCAGCAGAGCTGGGTGTGCATTGGTATCCACGAAGCCATCCTCTGAAATGGAGCGCCTTAACTCTGCTATGCCCCTGGGGACACATAGGACAGTCGATCGTGCACCCGTTTCGCATGATGACCGCTGTGTGCCCGAAGAGCGTCCTCTGGCTTCTGAGGAACCCTCGGCGAAATAGGCCCCTGGGGAGCACTCTTCCCATTCACAGCAAGGGAAAAGTACTGCTTTCTGGGTTGCCAAGGAAGAGAGTCCCAGTCGTCAAAGAGCCTCGCGAAAGCAGTGCTGGGCAGACTCTGTTTGCAAGTCGACTGGCCTCAGTGACTGAAAGAGAACGCCCCCGCCGATACACGGTGTGCTGACGATTCAGGCCGGGGCTCAGGACAGCACTCTCACAGAAGCGAAAGCTAAGCTCTGCGTCCAGCCTGAAGACCAGTACACTCTTCACACTTAACTCTGTCGGGATGTGCAAGAGCCATGGTCACCGAGGCCTACCTAAGGTACTGAAGTACTTCCCCAGTTCAGCCTAGGCAGAGGCCCCTGTTGCCAAAGGATCTCCATGGAAGGGCCCTGTGGGTTCCGTGTGTTTCCTTGAGGTAGTCAGAAACGACTGAGGGTAACTACATGAGCTCATGTTTGAAACCAGGCTACCCTGGCAAAACCTTATTTTCCTCCGTGGGAGGCGAGACTGTTGCGGTTTGAAAGCTGCCTGAAAAACACTCCTGCTGCCCATCTTCTCTTGGCTGCCTGAAGGCGTCACGAAAGTACTATGAGTGTACTCGTATGAGGCATGCTGGTCTCAGTGCCTTGCTGGGAGCTCCTCCAGGAGCACTCGGGAACTTACCAGCCAAAGAAATGGCACCCCAGGCCTCAGGTGCAAGTCCAGGTTTCTCCCATCGTAAGCTTCGGTGCGCCATAGTAGCGAAGAAGCATGTGTTAAAGGAATGCTTCAACTCTGTTACGTATTTCACGACTCGTTGTGCACTCACGTTCGTTGTCACATCTGTGAAAGGGT